>NW_024582544.1:854917-882618 GCF_018398535.1 Haplochromis burtoni
TCCTCCTTTGGCCAACTTATTATACCAGCTGGGTACCTGATCACAGGCAGGGCGTAGGTGTTGATAGCCCAGCTCTTGTTACACATGTGTACACAGACACACGCACACACACACACACACACACACACACACACACACACACACACACACACACGTATATATGGCTGGGAGATATATATATGTATAGTGAATAACCAAACAGCAATCACTCCTCAAACCCTTTCACATTAGACTGATTTTTACAAGAACTAAAACTGCAGAGTCATGTGACACACAAACATTGTTTCTGCAAGAGGAAACTACGGTTATGAGGTACAGGTTAGGCAAGCCACTTTTAGAGTGAGTGAGTGAGTGTGTGTGTGTAGCATTACCCGAATATATATTTCTGCTGCCTTAGTCCCATGCAATCTATGTGAGTTACCGTAATTGCAAAAGAGGTAATAATACTAGAACGCAAGGTAGTTGTCATTCGACTTCATATACTACTGGGAAGCTTAATCTATAGTAATACTGTTTTTTTGGAGATATGAACTTTTATATTTATAATCCAAATATGCGAGAATAATTAGTATCTACAGATATATTTTTTTATATCAGTGGATGGAAGCAGAAAAAAACATCACTTTCCTTCACATTGAAACTCTCCATACAGGCAGTTTAATGAAGGATTTATTGGTCTTTTGATGTGAAAATACTGACTGTAAGGGAAAAAAACTCTTATTAGCGTGCGTGCATGTATGCCTGTTTGCTTCACAAGTAAAACCAGTGTGAAGCACTGTGAAAAATTAAAAATAAAGAACCTAATGAAAAACTGCGAAACATTACCTGACACGGACATGCTTGTGTGTGGACACATGCCCTTTGCCCTGACACTGCCACAAACAAAACCTCATTCTATAGGAAACGAATTATCTAGGTCCTACATTTATTACATTAAAATTTAACGGACTGTATTAATCACACATATAGAGAGCAAATACAACCTTTTCATGAGCCATAAGAAAAAAAACTTCCCTGGTAATAATAAAAACTCAAGTGATAAACCAATAATCTCAAATCATTACTCCCCTCTTTCAATACATTCAGCAGCATGTGTGCATGGTAAGATCCTACAGATCAGTGTGAGTCTGCATGTGCGTTTATTCCTGAACAGAGGAAAGGATGACGCTGCCAGTGTCGTTATAAATAGCCTGTGCTGCCTTTACACACACACACAGACATACAGAGGGTATTTCAAAGTCCCTGCATACCACAGTGCTGGGTAATCCCGTGGCTGTCTCAGCCCGTTTAACCTGTTCAGCAGAGAAACTACAGATGCAACAACGCACAGATTTTATATGCCCAATTTACATTCAGACCTGTGCCTTTTAACGAAACAACAGTTTGGCTCCCCTGAAAGGGATTAAGTCTAATCGTAGACTGGAATGTGGGCTCCATTCAATGAATATCTGCTTTGAATTTTGGTTAGCCCTGGACTAAGTTTAGCCCCTGGTCTGAAAAATGAGTCCTACAACTATTTTTATCTCATTCTCTGAATTTAACAGATTCTTGGTTTTACTGTCCACTTTCTAATGACAGAAATTACTTAAATAATTCAGAAGAAAGACACATTATTTATTTAAATAAATAAATACATCCCATTTATAAGAAAACCTGGCAGATACACTAAATTTTCATTTTATCTTTTTGGTTTAGCACCAAGAGCACTCTTAATGGCTAAGAGTGCAACAATTTAGATTTTCAGTCCATGTATTACCTGATCAATCTTAAAATAAGTGAGAATAAATTATCACTTCCACATGAGTATTATGGTATGAAATGATGGTCCCACACTATGAGATGGGAGAAGTTTGTATTGTGATTTCAACCTCGGTTTCAGTTATTGGCAGTTATACATGTCCAGGTCCAAAGTCTCCTTCAGTTCCCAAAAATCGAACACAGGGACCATACTGACAGTTAAACAGTCCAAACTCTTTCAGCTCCAATAAAATGATTAGTGTAGCTGTTACAATAAACTTTAACACCAAGTCATCCATGAAAGAGAATTCACAAAGTTTAGCCGAGTTAGGAATCCACTGGAAGTTAGTCAGAAGTATTTATTTAAAAAACAGAACAAAAGAAAAAATTAAAATGTACAGCTGTTTTATAAGTGCAGATATAAATGAAAACTAAAATCTAAATAGCAGCAACATATGGAGGGCTCCTAAGTTGGGCCAGTTGACATTTAATATAAACTGCCTGGCTACAGATTTAGTAAATCATTCTTGGTGAAAATCTTCTTTTTAGGGTCCCTGATGGGCAGTGATAAATGCCATCATTTGATAGAAAAACAAGTCTGAGTTGATGCATCCATAATGCCAGGTTACTCATTAATATGTTGCTGCAAAATTTGGATTTGTCACTACAAAAAGGTCCCAACTCAGTAGAGATGCACCGATCAACTCCACAATCAGGAACTTGGCCAGCGTTTTCTGCCCTGACTGAGAAAAGGCTAGTTCATGTATGCACAACACATGCACACAGCAATGCAGACAAATCATCATATGCACATGCACAACCACACACTATGTCAAAACCATCTAACCTCCTCACTGCAAGTGAAGACACAGTTCGCCAAAGTAAAACACAAGAGTGAAAAAGTTCATAACAACAATCCCACTGAGACAAAGAACCTAACAAAGGAAAAGTGGTTAAAGCTACAACTATCCAGAGCTTAGAGCCAGACACAAGCCAGCAGCCTCAGCGTGAGCAAAAGATCAAAGCAATTACGAGACAAATTACGGAGATGAGTGGGAAAAGAGAGAAGGGTCAATGCCCTGTTATCTGGTGAAGTTATAAAAATACTAGGAAATGATGCAAGTACCTGACATTTGTTTTGTTATATAAATCTGTTGAACTTGACATTGTTTGCCTACATAAAATATGACAGGTAAAGGTAGGTGTACAGCACCTCATTTTCATTCAATTATTTGTAACTCTTTCCAGTGACGGCGAACTTTATTTTCAATTTTCCAATGAGAGAAGATCTTGTAATGTACTGCAGTTTGGGGGAAAATTCTTAAGTTTAATAATTTATTTTATTATGAAAGTAAAACGTTGCATTGAAGCAGAGTGGGTATATGCTATCAGTTAAAATTGAAGAAAATTGCAACTGGTGCATCTGTAAATCTTGATCCTTTTCAATTATGTAATTTTAGATAGCAGGTTAAGTCAACTACTTAAATAAATTTAAAAACATATGTGTGAAGATTTTCTCCAAAGTCATTCAGTCACATCAGTCCACAGAACAAAGAGTTATCAATTAAGTGGTTTTAAAGCCGTATTTAATTTGCTGAAAATTTCCTTTTTTAAAGGAAATTTTTTTTAAAAATTAAAAGCTGGGCAATATCAGCAATATGCACACATTTGTTAAGTAAGCTACCCTACCTCAACTACACACTCACTAATCCTGCTTAGTGCCCCAATCGCTTAAAAGTTTATTATGAACCAGAAAAAGCCCCGACTAGTCACAGCATCAGCTGTTCTTATGGAGGTTCCTAACAGAAGTGACGAGGAAGCAATAAGAAGAGCTGGTTGAACTCTCTAAACTGTGGGCAGAAATACATTTTCCCAAGGGCTCACGTGAGAAAAAGAAGAGAAAACTGAGCATATCTGAGTTCAGTTTATTGGTGTGGCCCTCCACAAGGGTCACAGTTTCTCATGTGGCCACCTTGGAAAAAATCAATTTCCCACCCCTGCTCTAAACACTAAAAACATGTGCTACAGCACTTCCTTTATAACTAAAGAGACAATGCCTCCCCACAATTCATAGTGACACAAACTAATCCATCAGCATAAATGACACAGATTATTGTCACAGATTATGCTGTTGTTAACATTGCTTTTTCATTTCATCCCACAACCTGCTCATATATTTCAAACTTTGAACAGCAGCCTGTTAAATCCACAGCAGAACTATCATTATTAGTATTAATAATGATAGCTGTATTAAAATCTGCTACCTGGATTCATGAAGGTAAAAATTATTTATAAATATTCAAGTCAGAATTATAAGGCATATTAAATTATCCCAAGTTGATGTAAGGGTTACCATGATTCAGTTTGGAATAAGTTGGATCTCCTGCAACATTTTAAGCTCTTAGGTAATAACCTTATTTACACAGTAAAAGAAAGGTTGTGAGCTAATTGGGCTCATTCATGGAAAATTTAAGTAAACAAGATGAGCAGCTAACATTGCAAAATTCCTCTTTATAGGGCTTTTATTCCTGTCTATTTAAAGATGCAAACCAATGAGGTGATATTTCTCACTGGTGGTTCTCTTTATTTGGCCAACCCATAAGAAGACATGGAGTAAAGTAACTATCTACTGTAGTTTCAGGCCCACATAAGAACCAAAGTAAAGCAATTTAAGTAAAGTAATTTTCAGTGCTGTTGCCGCTTACCTTGCCAGTCTTGTGGTCAAACCACACCAGAGCGTGATTCCTGGACAGCACCTTGCAGTCGAAGGTGGCGTTGTTCTGGGCTGGCCGGCACCGAGCCACCGACCTGCCGATCTTGACGGGCTCATCCAGGTACACATGCCGCTCCTGGAATGGGTGCGAGTTGGGTCGGCAGGCGAATATTGCCAGCGCTGAAGGCATTGATTTTGGCTTGAGAGTATTACTCCAACCAGTGACGAGGGGCAAGTTTTCTTGATCCAGAGTGGCAGGTTTTTCTGGTGCAGTCCCTCCTCCAAAAAAAAAATAGGAATAATCTACGATATCTGCGGCCTATCTGTAGGCTGAAATGTTAGTCCTCTAATCTTCTAGGCACTAACTAGTAAACATGGTCCTCTCTCGTGTGTGAGAAATAAAAAACAAACCAACAGGTATAAAAAAAAGACAGGACATTCCCCTCACTGACTGCCCACCGAAGCTACATAACGACGCTTATATGTGACAGCAGGCACTATGTACAGACCAAGCTGCCATGTGTCAAGACATACATGAGTGAGTATAGCACTGACAGCCCCTCACGTCCATCAAACTCCTTCTGTGCTGACTAAACTGTCTGTTTAACGTCTATCAATTGCAGTAGGTCCAATTATTGCGCGCTTCTGAGCTGTTGTCTTCTCTTGCAGCAAGCTAACAGCAGGCACACACCCCAGCGTTCATCACCCTATACACACATACACACAACACATACGCGTCTGTCATTTACTAAAGTGTCATCTATAAGTGTAGTTGACATGTATGGCTCTTCATAATCTGAGTGACCTTGTTGCCCTGATGCAGGGAACCTTAGCTACCTTCCTATCTCCCTACCTTCACCACTCCCTCCACCAGAGAACACCTAGCGAGCCCGAACGCCAAAACACCCCTGAGTTATAAAACTAAAGCAGCTCAGTGCCCACTCTTCGTCTGAATTAGTCAGCGGAGACGTTTCAAAACCATCCACCGGAATGAACAGGGGAGGATTATCTGGTCGTCTTGTGCAACTAAAATGCTAATTGGCTAACTCGCTGGTGGACAGGCGAAGCGCTAACTCTCTTCTGGCGTTGTACTAGAAAGCTAGGTTAAGCTAGGCTAGGCTAATGAGTACTGACAAAGTTATCGTCCAGGTCCACAAATTTTTTCTCCCCATCTTTTTCAACCAGTCCGCTTACCGAATGGATACGGTATACCATCCCTGTCACCTGGAGTAAATAAAAGCAACACGCTAGCGCTTCTTTTTGCTAATATAGAGCTCTGCAGCCGAGCGTTAGCATTGAAGGGAGCTACCTAGCAGCTAGCCGGCTAACTGACAGTCAAAGCAGAAACCGACGCGGAAAAATCAGGGGAGTTTCTTGACTGCGGGTCCTCACGCATCACACACCAGTCCGATTATTTTCTGGGGAAAGCCCCAGTAAGAAACACAAGTTATGCCGCTGTCGTCTGTTGCAGTGTACCTCGTGGTTGCCGCTATAAGTTTTATATTAATGCCGTCGCCTTCCAACAGTTTTGTGGAAGGAATCTAGAAGAAGTTGTCCTCCTCCGCAAGTCCCAGCCGCCATACTGTAACTAGAGAGCAGACAGCGGTGGTGCGTTCACTGAACGATAGACAGCCGGAGGGATGCGTTCACTGACCAGCTGACATGAGCACCACCCACTGCTGAGCTCATTAAGTCAGACTCGGAAAAAGTAATGAGCTTAAAAGATAAATACATAGATACAAACAGAATTATGAATTATTAAAAAAATATAACGACGATAATACACTGACGATAAAAATGTAAGCACTTTTTTAAATGTAAAAAAAAGTACATACGACTAACGTGTTACAAAGTTGGTATTAAAGCACATCAACATATTTCACATACAAACACCTCTTCAAATAATAATGACAAAGAAAATTACTTTATACCAAAATCCTATAATCTGTTTACATCCTCTTTGCAAGAGTTCACATGATAATCTAAACGTATTGCACAAAGATTGCAGGACTAGAAACCACCCAGACAGTGAAAATACCTCAGATTAACGCACAAATACAAATGTGGCTAACTCCCTCAGAGCTCAAAGGGACGTGTGAGGAAATTCTACTATAGACCCAAATCTATTTCTACTTAGTTTATATACAGAAGAACACAAATATATAAGCTAACATAAAAGCTAGAAGCACTGTTTTGGTGAAATAAAACCCTCATAAACCAAACGTTAAACACAAGATAAAACAAATGATGTCAAATCTTCCATGAAACGGTATCATGAAAGTCAAAAGGGCTGAATTTTGTTTAGAATATGGATCTATGAGAAAAGATGCTTTTTTGTAAACCACACAATTTCTCTGTTATGTTGTTTTGTTTTGTTTTTATCCTTTGCTATGGTTTCCCTGTTTTACTGGAGTGGATTTTTTTCTTTCAAGAACATGGACTCATTTGTGTTAAATATGAAAACTGGATTATTGTTCAGTCTTTTTTTCAGAACCTTTCTTCTTGTTTTTTTTTTTTTTCATTGTCCATTACACAGGCCTGAATATATTAATTGCTTAAGAAATATGGAAGTTCTAATAAATGGTATAATCTAGAAAGAAAAAACAGAACAGATTTGTATCTATTTTACTTAAAAAAAAATCTGGTTTCTTTTCAAGTACCTTTTTGATTCTCATCACCTGCAGTTTATTAATCAGAGCAGTATATTTGAGTTTGCATCAGACGGACATCATCCCAACAATGCAGCTTAGGGATAGGACAGCAGGTTGGGGGTGGTTTTAGAGGAGATCAAATTCTGCTTCTGGCCCCAGAAAGGTCCCTGTGGTGCTCTGGTGAACAGACAGCTGAGAACAAATCGATGGTGGATGAGACTGTAAAGCAGATAAAAATAAAGCAAAGCTTTGCTGTTTTTTCTTAGATTCAGCCATAATTTATAGGACATGTGACTAAAGTATTCATAATTACTCTCCATAAGTGTTTGGAATTTTCTGCATCAATTTTTTTATTGGCTGTAAGGAAATATAAAAATTATATAATTGTTGCTTCTAGCAGCTGAACTGTGACCAGGCTTCAGTCTACACACTTCACTTAGAAAAGAAGGGCTAAAAGTTTAATTGAACAGTTTGAACACTAACTTTTAAGACTGGGGATGTTGTTGTTTCATCAGCATTTGGGGAAAAACACTTTTCTTGAAAGAGACAGACAGGTTTGGTGCTGTTCTCATTCATATTAAGTTAGTCAAGAGGTCGCAGGCATTTTTTTATATTCCTTAAAATGAAGGAACTTTTTTTCTGTATTGAAACTTTTTCTCAGAGTTTATTGAGTTGTTGCCAGTTTCCTAACTCATCTCAAGCCATTGTTGCTAGTCCTTCTTGTTTTCAATCAGCCTCAATAATACAGCAGAGCTGTTACGAAACATGCAGAGACTTTCCAACATGATCAGAAACATATCTGGACCATTAAAAGTGCCACGTGCACATTAAAGCAAATGACTTCCTCAAAACAAGAAACCCAAAAAGCAGCCTGATGTCAGACAGAGTTATCAACTCCTTACACTCTGAAAGTGAGAAATATTCAGTGCATTCCACATTTTTTCCAGTTTCACCTACTTCCAAAGTGTATGGAGAAGAACAAGGGGCTAAAGAGGTTGAAGATGTAAAGCATTGCAGCCTGTGGCTTTTAGTGTCAGGAATAACACTGTATAACACTCCACTTAATGCATCCCTTCTCCAGTGATCAAATAAAACCTACACCCATCCATTCACACAGACTGAATATATAAATATTTGCTTGTTTTTTGTTTGTTTCTTTTTTGTGGTAAAAATGTTTTGTTATCTGTAAGTAATTCCTCTTTTCCTCTAAATGTCCAAGACTGGGTAGGTTTGATAAGATCAGAATATTTAAATTTTTGCATGGCTGTTTAGTTTAATTTTCCCTCATATTACTAAAAATCAATCTTCACAACAAAATCCCAGCAAAAAAAAAGTATGTTGAGCTATGTAAGCCAGTCAATTTGTTCATCACAAGAAAAGGGCATAAGACCTTGTACTGTTGCTTGAGATCTCAGTAGGTCTAAGAGGGCAGAGGATTGAAACAGGATTCACTTTGGGATCAGACTGATCATTAGGCTGTTCCAAATATACCAGAGTGAAGGACGAGATAAGAACTGAGTGACTGACAGACTCCTGCAATGTAAACATCAGACCTTATAGGACAGTGATATTAAAGTCATTTTAAACTGTGGGCCACAAACATACAGCCCATTTTGATGTGAAGTGAGCTGGACCAGTGAAACAGTATTTCTTAGTTTTTCTGTATGATAAAGAAAAGCTGCAGTCATAGATCAAATAAATGTGTCACTATGACTGTTTGGGCTTAAACTGTAAGAAATAAATGTGTAAAATTACAGAAAAGGTTCTGGTAGATCATTTCCCAGACTGTGCTGTAAAACAGAAAGGTTCTGTTCTTTACGGAAAGATCATAATTTCTATAGCTGATAGTAAAAAAAAACAGGACCTTTTCTGTTATTTAATTTTGTCTGTTACTTAATTACAGATAGTATGGCAAGTTTATTTATATAGCACAATTCAACAGCAAGGTGATTCAAAGTGCTTTACAGAGACATTAAAAAACAAAAACAAATAAAAAAGCATGATTTAAAATGGAAAAAAAGAAAGGAACAGTAGATAAAATCAGTAGTTAAAATGTAAGTTTTGAAATATAATTTGAAGTATAATTAAGTCCAGATCCCAAATTGGATTTGGATTATAATTAAGTAACAAATACTATACATATGCTATAAACTAATAGATATTGCACAAATACAGCAAATACTTTGGTGCAATACGAATGGCCATGGGAGAAGTTTATCAGCAAGAGGAACAGTTAAATTTATTAAAATACAGCGCAGTCCAAAATGTATGCCTTACTTCACATTTTCCAAAGCCGTCCAGTGGGCCAGATCAGGGACTGTAGCGGCCTAATTCTGGCTTCTCTGCCTTATATTTGATACCCTTGTTATAGGTTTTCATTTTGAAGTTTTGGAGTTTTCCTGTAAAGTGTTCCTGGTGCAGGTTTTCTTTTGTGGGATAGACCCCATCGTGGTCCCTGCTGCGTTGCCTAGCCCTCCTGCAGAGAGAGCAGAGCACCAGCTGTCACTGTGCTAACAGTCTGACTATTATATGAGATTTAACAGCATCTTACTGTGTTTAGCTTCTTAGCCCAGTTTGACATCACTATGTCCATTTAACAGAGGCTGTTTGTGGGATACAAAGCCTTAGAAGCTGAACTCCATTACATCTTAGTTTAATTACAACACTCTTTAGTGATCTGATAAATGTTGGGGTTTGTGTGCTCCCAGACATCATTCATTGCATTTCATTATCTATCAATGCAAAGTGTTTTTTTATATTTAATGTATTATCACTAATGTCAGGTTATCAATGTGAATATTTTACATTTGAAATTGTATACAAAAACATAAGAATGTATAACTATTACATTCATTATAACTTACATGTTTGTACCATGTGATATTTGAACATCCCCAAAAAGGCCTCACTTGGACTTTAGATTTTTTAAATTAATTTATTTTCTGTTTAGTTGATAACTTAGCTCTTTAGTATGCACAGGTTTTTCGTTTTGTTTCGTTATGTTTTTTTTCTTGGGATAAAATATACTTTATTTATGAAAAAAATACAATAGAAAAATGGGAGCAAAAATTACAAAAAATCATAATAAAACACAAAAAAAGAATAATCGTGTTAAAAAACTAAACATATGACAATAAAGTATGTAAAAAGCAATGTACATTTACATTTATTTAGTGACAGATCAAAAACTGTTTTCTGTGGCTCAAGATATAAAATGCAAGAACAATTAAAACCAAGTCATTTAGTATGAATTGGTTTAAATTTGCATTACTTTACTGAAATCCAGTACTGGTCATTTTGTGGAAAAATATCTTATTGACTTGATTACTATTCTTACCCATAAATAGACTAATTTGCATCACAACTTAGGCCACCAAGGTTTGTTTGTGCCCTCTGTTTGCAGTTTGGTTCATCCATCTGCTTGCTCGGTGATAGAGCTATTAAAGGATTTAGATAAAGCTGATTTACTGCCTTCAGAGTCAGGCTGTAATTGAAGACGTGATTCATTCAGTGATGGGAGTTATACTTAGCAATGTGGATGTGTGTGGGGGGGAGGTGGTGGAGTGGGGGAGTCCAGATCACAAAGAATGAACTGTAGCTAGCGCTGCCAGCAGCAGGTGTCACTAAGGAATATATTATCGTATATAGTAATATGAAAATGATCTTAATCATCAACATGTCTATCTACAGGTGGTCTGTAGTGGTACAACTGAATCATTTGACCACCTACTCAATTCATCAATGGGCTTTGATCAGTGGTTGTTGATCAATGGTCATAGAAACTTGCATATTAATGCTCAAGGAATTGACTTCACAGTCCATTGTTCATTGAATGAGCTAGTTTCAGTCATTGTCCAAATGTACTGTTTAGGTTGGGGAAACCTGCAGTCAGCTGAGACTGAAGAAGTCACTTGGATGAGTGATGAAACATTTCTCCACTGAAAACGCTACGCGCAGATGAACAGAATCAACCTTTTGGGGTTTACTTACCTGGATGACTAAGCATGCATCAAGACATTTTTTCAGTGTTTTTATTACTGCTAATTTCTGCAATTATGTCATTCACCAAAAACAATTCCTTTACATTCATAGCAGACAAAAAACACTTCTTCAGAGCCATGGTATAGAGGACCTGCTTTGTATGTTTTGTCTCAGTGTAAGGAGTATAAATATATAACCCCAATTTACCACTTCACTGCCTCTATCTCTTCCTGTTTGCAGTGTCCTTCTCTGTCACACCAACCCCTGCATGTGCTTACTCCCATGAACCTTCTCTGTGCTGTTCCTCTTTTCCTCCTGCCTGGAAGCTCCTTCTTCAAAATCCTTTGCATAGTATATCCAACATCTGCCCTCCGCTCATGCTCAAACCATCTCAGCCTGAGGTGTTCCTTTAATCTCGTCAATTCTAATGTCAAATGGAAAAGAAATAAAGTTTTTCCTTCATTCCTCAGGCATCCTATCACTCTCCAAGAATGTGTTAACCAGTCTGGTTAAAAAGTCCCCTGTTCTCTCTCCTAGACATCGCCATTCCTTTACAGGTATGTCACTGGACCAACTGCCTTTTCGCTCTTAATTTTCTTCATCGCTCCCTTCATTTCCTCCTTACCGGTCCTATGCACTTCCTGATTATCTTTCTCTCTATCTGTCCTCCTCTCTCACTTATTTTCTTCAGTCATCTGCCTCTTGCTAAAATTGTTTATTTCAGCCCAATATGTGCAAAACATACAAAGTTAATTTGCACAAAAACAACAATCAAACAAAAGAACTTTTTGGATTTTACCCAAGGTTCCTGCCAATGTACATCTTACAGCTTATTTAGAAAAAAAATACACCAAACAAACAAAGACGTTTAGCTTTTTTATTATTATTGCATTTTAATATATGGTGCAGATGTTCCCCTTAATCAATTACATATACTGTCATAGGTCTTTCGTGTATTCGTAGTATTTTAAATTTTGCAGCTGTATCTCTTATCTTAGACCAGGAGTGTTTCTGAGCCAGTTCAAGTACAATCTGAAAACACCCAGCTGAGCCACTACCAAGATCTTAAGAAAGATGAAACCAATCTGGTATCAAAATGAGGAGCATTGAATTTCTGCTACTGAAACACTGTGATAACCACTGACTTCATCGCTTGCACTTTACAGTGTGTTGAACTACACCTGTTGTCAGCCTGTGTCCGGGTTTGGCCACTGGGCCATGTTTGACACCTCTTACTTAGATTATTATCTGTATAAAGCACTTTGTGACTTCTATTTTTGAAAACTGCTACATAAATAAATAATTTTTTAAAATCTCATAAACATCTCTTAATTTCTACTTATAGTTTAGGTTTATATTTAGGTTTACTAGCTTTGAATTTTTTGCCTTAACTAGGTTATGCTGTGACTTAGCAGGTCTAATGTTTGACTTTGGATCTCATAATTTTGATTTTAAAAGCTTTGATTTGAAAAGAAAAATCTCTTCTATCATGTTTTATGTCTTTTTAAAAATTTCTTTTTATGTCTGTGTGCAAACCATTTGGAAAAAATTAGACCAAATATTAAAAACAACTACGCAATTATTTGTTTATTGATTTTATATGGATTATTTAATACGGCATGTAGAAGTCAGCTCAGGGACGTTTGTGCGTGATGACGTTGCACAAAGAACGTAATACGTTGCTGCTGAAATGCTAATTGGAAGCTAAGTGGCTACTTTCTGCACCCTCCTTGTCTCCTGTTGTTACCTGCGGACAAGTTGGCCTGAAATACCATTAAACATATTTAGGAAACGGTTAACATTCTTCAGAGCATCTCGGTGTCCGGTGTCGGGCCGTAGCTATGGCTCTGCAAGGCCCGGAGGAGCTGGGGGAGCCGGTCGAAGAGTCGGAGGATCTGGACGACCAGGACGCTAGCAGCATCTCCCCGGCGGAGGAAATAACGCTACCCCCCGGGCCTGGAGGCGACGAGGAGACGGAGGAGGCTCTTCTGCTGCCCTGGGACCGTTTCTCCGCCTGGCTGCACTGCATTTGTGTGGTCGGCTTCGACCTGGAGCTCGGACAGGCGGTGGAGGTGAGACAAAAGTATCCGCCGGGGACAGCGGGGTCATGTTAAACTCAGTAAGGCTACAAATGTCTAAGTTAGCAGTTTTTTAGGCTTGGGCTAATTCTCGGAGGGGAGTGAACAAATCACTTTCATTAGCTGCTTTCATTTTAACACTCTTTGATTTAACAATGATTACACGAGTACACACACGCTTCACAAAACTAGCAGAACATTTTACTGTAGGATCACTTTATGACAATGCCGAGCTTACGGGGAAGCGTGTTTGGTGTCCTTAGCTGAAGTTAGTCCGTCCCAGCAGCCACTGCATCACTCAGGCTATAACTTCAAATGGACGTATTTTGCAGAAAGTTGCATATTTAAAAAAATAAATAAATAAATAATTCAACTTAAAACGGTACCCAAATGTTTTGAATCCTACTGAAGTCACAAAGGCTAAAAAATTCCCCAACACCTGTTGACCTCACCGGAGTTATAGAAACACACATTAATCAGTTACCTGATAACAATGTTTAAATGAAAAACAACTATGCAGATTCAGACTTCTTCAGGTCTTTCTGTTTCACTTTCTCCAGGGGACTGAGCTACACTAAGACTACAGAGCATTTCATCATTTTGATTTACTAATTGGATATAGTACTTAGTACGGTAAATTCATCAGCAGTACTATCAGCAGTGCAGCACATGGATCAGCATATTTGTTTGTTTGTTTGTTTTTTAATGGGTATATCAAAATTTGACTTGATTTGAATTAGTAGTGGGGGGAAATCAATACAGCATAGTATCACGATACTGTAATGATATAGGAATACCAGATACTGATTTTTAAATTAAATATTTAAAATACTCTGGGAATACTATGAACAAGATGGCTCATTTCATGCTTCACCGTGCTGAGGTAACATTAGCTGAACAAACTTAACATTAAACTGGTTCAACCAAAACCACTGGACACACTTAGCTTGACAAAGCTAAGCAGTTCAGGAGGCATCCTTTCTGCAGACAGTTGCAGTCTGACTTGGACTGACTGAAAATCGCTGTCAGAGAGACTGTCGAAGGTATGTAAATAATTGCTGTCTAATTTATAAATGCAGAATGATTGCCAAGATGCTGCTGTTGCTCTGAATGAGTCTTTGTCAACGAGCACAACTGGAAGGGACTCAACTCAACTAGCTGCTAGCTGGTTAAGAGCAAATATAATAGTTGAATATTAATTTCTGTCTAGGTAGACATTAACAGATGTGATTTTTGATGGTGTATAACAGTTAATTGCGCATTATCAGAAACAGATTGTATGTAATTGCCAACTTGACCTCATTCAATCACAGACTGATAGCAGGCTTACTCTGACTTACAGCAACATTTGTGAGTGGTTCTAATGACCATTTTGGTGTAGTTGAAGATAACGTTATCTTATTAGATAAAATTTGTCAATATTTATATTTTAACTTAAGGAGATAATTTGCTGTTTTTAAAAAAAGTGATAATTCGCAATATATGTTGTGAAAATGCAGCACATCACAAAATGTTAAAAATAGCAACAGTATCATATTTTGAGAGAAATATTTTGATAATATTGTATCGAGGGGTGTCTGGTGATTCCCACCTCTAACTTGACTATAGATAAAGTTCAATATTAAACTTTTAGATAAATGCAAGATACATTTTTTAACTGGGCAAATATTAACAAATTTTGCCATGAAAAACTGAAAGGACTATAAAAGTTTTGTTTTAAAATGTTTAATAAAACATTTTAAAACAAATCTCAACACAAGTATTAAACCAAAATGTTGTCATTGATACATTTCTAGTTTGAAAAATATAAACACTGTAGATTGTTTTTATACTAAAGGAAATCTAAAATTGTAAAAGTACAGCTATTTTTTTTTTAAGTGCTTAAAATGGGAACACTTAGAACTACAAAAATTGTGCGTATTGTGTAAACAATTAACATTATTCAGTAGTTTAAAAAAATTATTTGATTGAATTTGCTCACTTCTGTGTGTGTTTGTGGGTTTTTATTGGGTTGTATTTATTTATTTATTTATTTTTATGGTGTAAGAAATCTTCATTGTAAAACATAATTTAACTTTTATGTTTTAGTTTTTATCTTTGTCTCTCAGTCACATTAAAATCAGTTTATAACATCTTTGCATTGTATTACAGTTTTCCAGTTCTTTTTACAGTTTAACAACATAAGCACAGCACATAATAGAGGCTGACCAAAGTTTTCAGTTGTGCGTTTGTGAGATTCTTCTTTGGGTAAAGTGTTGTTTTGTTTTTTTTCTCTTCCAGGTCATTTATCCTCATCATTCCAAACTGTCGGAGAAAGAGGTGAGTTATACTCAATGGGCGGGAATTTTTTTTATTCTTTATTTTTTTAAAGAAAGGTTTGTTTTTGGAACATTTATCAACATGTTAAAAAGCATCACATGTTGATGGATTGATTCACAAAGGCCCATTCTGAGGCAGGCAAAGCCTAGTATGGGTATGTAAACCTGAGCTGATGTAATAAAAGAGGTAAGGACATAAACTAAATATTTGCTGTTCTTTCAGAAAACAAGCATCTGCTACCTTTCATTCCCTGACTCCAACTCAGGTGAGTTTGTGTTTCAGCCTTTTTCTCTTATCTCGTATCCACCAAACTGGGGCTGGAGCTGGTTCTAATGCAAATCAAGATCCAGTTTTGCCTCGTTGCTTTTTCAGAACCATTCTACAGTTTGACAGGCTTGATGACATAATTAAGTACCGTTACTGTCACATGTTATTGAACCAAAGCATGGCGGATAAAATCTGTGGCCTGAACTAGGTCATCTAAAACGGACAAATACACGCACATCCTCATCAGAAGAGCTCACGCACTGCACGTTTTTTGATTTGCAAACTAGATACTATACAAAATAGGCACTCTTTCTGCACCTCTGTAGTCATGAGAGAGACACGTTACATTATTGTTTTTTTTGTTTTTGTTTTAACAGCTTTCAGATTTTTCATCAGTGATGGAAAAATTTGCTAACATCTGGTTGGGTGCTGCTTGAAAAGACCTAGTTTATACAAGGTGTTGGCTGTAATGCTAGGTGCAGCTCTTTCCAACTCTGTGTGGGATGTGTATAAAAATGGTTGTAATTCCTAAACAGTCATTCCTGTAGTTAATGCAATACTCCTTCTAAACACTTTGGATTAAAGCTGAGAGTCTACACTTCAGTCACATCTTGATTGTTTGAAATCCACTGCATAGGTCCATAAATATTTGGAGAAGTAACTGTAGGTGGATGGATATCAGCTGAACAGCATTAAGTCATAAAATTTTTTACTTATTCTTTTTTTTTTTTTTGGTAACTTCAGTATTTTTTTCACTGATACTCTTAGATTTTTTTTAAATTACTAAAATATTAAATGTAAGATAGATTACGGTATAGTGGTTAGCGCACTCACCACACACCCATGTACAAACACCACTGTGGCTTTGTGTGTTTGCCCGCAGGTGTGTGTTTTAGTTTACTGAGTCAGAGGGGGGTGAAGCTAAAGGAACCTGCTGCCCTCAGTTTGAAGACAGGATTAGGACAGACTGCTTACAGGGCTGCTATATATATCTCTCACTGTAGGTGTTTGTCAGAGAGAAAGGGGGAGAGAGACATTAAACTGAGGAACTGCAGCTCTCTTTCTCTCTGTGTGTGTCATCCATAATTTAGCCTTACACCCTGAACAGATTTGGCATAATTTGTCATTAATCCACTTTGGGAATTCAGAATAAATGGTGACAGATGAATATTTTTTTTGTGCTCTTTATTTGGAAACTGCTGACTCTTCATGCGTCTCATACCCAATAGAGCTTTATAAAACAAGTTATTGTGCATAAATGAATAGGCCAGTAATCGGATCAGATGTAAGGTTGCTCTACATTTGTGCGACTACCTCCATCCGTTTCCTTCCAGGCTGAGCAAGCAGCAATTTAAGTGGAGATGCTCAGACCTGCCTCTTCTTCATCTGTACTGGGGGAGGGGGTAAAAAGTCAAGTCATTTGTAAAAACGTATTTAATTCTGATGCTGCCTGTCCTGTGAACTCTACATGGCATTGGTCAACTTGTTGTTAAAAGGGGACTGATGTGATTTGTGGAAAATAAAGCTAAGAGCTTTAAAGTCTTTCTTTAAGTACACAGAAGTATTCGGACTGTGTTTGCTTTCCTCAGGTTTGTAGGTGACATGTTTGAGTGACTAGAAACTCAAAATTAATTCAGAGCTGTGGTTGAGCTGTGGTCCGGCAGCAGTGGCCTGTTTTCATGCTGTGTGGTCTTGAATGCAACCCGACTGAATGATGTCATGGAGTCTTGGCTGTCCTTTTCTGGTGCTCCTGGTAGTGTGTGCTTATGTATGCGTGACTTATGAAGTGGAATGCTTTTAAGTCTACCAGCCTGCGCTGAAGTGTTTGTCTTTCTTTGAATGTCCTAAAGCTCATTTTCTCTGTCTAAAGATGTGTTGACCTCTGCTGAGGTTAACTTCTGGTTCATGGCTTATGCAGGACTTCCTGTTTCCTTTTTTCTTTCGTTTTCCTCTTCCTGTTTGCCTAAAAGACCAGAGGATGCAGGCTAGAAGAGCTGACCAGTGCTCATCGACGTCACATTTTTCTGCAGCGTACATTTTTTAATTCTTTATTTTTACAGGTGTGCACAATGCAGATGTGTACAGAAATAGGTTGTGGTGGATTCTGCAGTGTTTTTGTTTCTTGTTTCTCAAAGGTGATTTTTTTTTTTTTTAATCTATTTATGATCACACTTATAATCTTAGTTTAAAGTTAGCTGAGGACAGTGCAGTTTTTCTTCTTCAGAACAAATTAAGTTGTATATTTTTTTGATTTTCATACACAAGTGACTTGGGTTTAAAGAATAATTTAGTACAAGTTTTTGAATGTTCCTAAAGTTTTGTAGCAGTCCTTTGCTAATGTGCCTTTATGAAATGATTTCTATTTTTTTCCCAGCTTATGTATATTTTGGTTCTATATGCTAGTCTGAGCTTAGAAAATTCTGGAATATGCATCCATATTTATATGTATTCACCATGTTTATCTGCATAGTGTTTGGAAGCTGGGATAAGCTGGGCTTTTAATGAAATCCTCTAAACACTGCAGCCGTCTTGGATTAAATCCGGGTGGCTGTCTGGATATTTTATAAACAAAAGTTTATTTAAGTTTAATTAAATTAAACCCCATGCATCACCACAAAAACATGATTGGTTTCCTGTGTTTGCTGATTTTCTCCCATATGTTTTTATTCAGGTCTTAAAATGTCTCTTGTTTACTGTGGGTGACAATCGGTCATTGCTCTGCCCTTTTTTTCCAGGTTGCCTTGGTGACACACAGTTCTGCTTCCGGTTCCGGCAGGGTTCCAACAGGAAGACGTCACTTGGCTGCTTCTTGGAAACCACTGACAGAGATGCGCCACCTTGTCTGAAGGTTAGGCACCGCTCATTAACACACACACAGCTCTGTAGGCACATAAACTGCACAGTGTAGAGTTTTGTGTGCTGAGAGTAAAATAAGAATCTGTGAACTGATAATTTGCTGTGTGTGTGTGTGTTACAGAGGGAGCAGGGCCATTACTATGGTTATGTGTACTTCCGTCAGGTGCGAGACAAATCTTTGAAGAGAGGATACTTCCAGAAGGTCAGTGTCATACTGCAGGAGCACTAAATACAGCCGGTGATAGAAAACTTAAGCATCAACAAGGATCCAGCACACAATGCACTGTGTTAAAAATTTGAGAGAGATTATGCTTCCTGTTACCACAATAGGACTTATAATGGTTTTAAGCGATTTTTTTTTTTTTTTTTTTTTTTTTTCCATATTTCAGAGATTAAATGGTTTCAACAACAACTTTTGGTTATGATTTTAGGCTTACAATAGTAGTACTCCCACTTCAGGCAAGGCTACATTGTGATTAACTGTATTAGCACTCTCCTTGATAGAAAAACTGCATGCATGTTAAATTTGATATATATAATTATCTAAAATGATTTATTTTTACCCGACGCTATTTCAAAAGGCTTTTGCATCTCACTCCTCCCATCTGATCACTGAACAAATGCCAAATTAATTCACCTTATGTTTATTTGGCACCTTCCTTAATAGAATGATGATGTGATAGATGGATTTAATGTGGCGCAAATGTAACATTATACTTTATCATGACCGCAGGTATACAGAGGGTTAAAATAAGAAACAAAGGCCCATGTCGAGCATACACTAGTTCAAGCTTTGGGTTTGATTCTCAGTTTTTATTTGCAGTTTAAAAACCATAAGACATTTATTTGTTCCACGTCTTTGTTTTGTGACACTTTTGAGATTTCTTGTAGTTTTCTGCTTTTGCTAGCTGATGCTCTTTGGGGTTTAATCTATTACTAGACAAAAGGAGGGATTGTCGGCTCACTATATTCTGACATCTTTCAGACAAAATCAAAATCAAACCACTAAAAAAAATTACATACTGATGAAATGTCTGAAAATACAATTCCCTCTTCTTTTTTTTTTTTTTTTTCTTTCTTTCTTGCTGTCCCTGTCTCTTTCCAGTCTCTCGTCTTGATCAGTCAGCTGCCCTATGTGACCTTCTTCCACTCGCTGCTGAAGATTATGGCTCCTGAATACTTTGAGAAACAGGAGCCCTGCCTGGAGGCTGGTCAGTTTGATTACCTGTCTGTATGCAATCATTTGTGTAATCCTGTCTCAGCTCCGTGTGGTCCAGAAGAGTTAACTACACAGTCCTTAGTTCACACTTTTACAGTGCTTTCACATCCTAGTTACATCTAGTTTCAGCATTTTTATTTTTATGGCACAACGTATCAGCTTGGCAGCAGGTCCGCTGTACTGAGACTTCTCAGTTTATCAGATGTCACCGTAAGCTTGGTTCGCCTCTTACAAAGTTTAGAGAAACCAGTTTGTTGCACATTTAATCACAAGACATGTATTTTATATCTGTTCTCAGGAATGAGTTTCCTCTCGTCTGTTTAGGTTTTGAGGACTTCAAGAATACAGCAAAATGAGATTTCATTGATATGGTCAGACTTGAAAAAGATGTTTTACTTAGAACTAAGGAACAATTTAAGATGTTGACAGCCAAACCAAACTGTCACTGTCTAATTCAGAGAAATAGTAAAAAAAAGATAAATATAATTTTAAAATGACTAAAACTGCTTTTATTTTTATTTTTATTTTTTTTTAACTTTCATTAACCAAAAACCACAAAATAGAAATGTCCTCTTAGAGCAAGTTTTTCCCTCTAAAGTCAGTGTCTCTAGTATTTAATATCTAATATGTGTTGGAAGTACTGCTTTTCAGTAATTTCATCCAGGCTAGTAACAAACAAGGAGAGCCCATGCAGAATAGGGTTTAATTAGTCACCAAATTACCTAATCAATAATTGGTGCAGTGAGATGTGAGAGTATGGTAAACAGTACTACCTAAGGTGTCTCATTGAAAAAGTATCTAAAGTTGGATATGGCTGCAAAAACAAAATAACCAAGAAAACCAAGAGAGGATTGTGGATAAGTGTGTTTTCACACCTGTGGTGTTTAGTCCATTTAGTTCACAGTAATTGGACTTAAGTATAGACCAAAACAGCTGCACTGTGACCCTTTGAAGGAATAAACCCCAGAGTTGTTTGTTTATGGTGTGATGTGATTAGACCATGATCCGAACGAAATGCAAGGTGTATGTTACAAATTTGAGATAAAAAAAAAAATCCCATAACCACGTATGCTTTGTATTCTCAATGTTGGAAGGTACTGCAGATGTGCAAAGGTCTGTAGGGGCTAGCAGCTAGATGTGAAATCAATGTAAATTCTCCATGTTCTCCAGTGGTCCAGAATACAGCACCTTCCTCCTGTATTTACTTTTGTTGCTCCACTCATTGCTCCTGGCCAGTGAGTGGATTCATATGGGCTCAAATTGTGTTCATAAATATTTTGTACTTGTAAATCAGTTTTGTACTTGTAAATCAGGATTTGTGTGTGTAAAAAAAGATTTGTGTGTGGACTTAGCCAAAAAATAGGTGTGAAACTCTGCACTCAAGTTTCAAGTTATAAGTACGAATTTTGACCCTGTTTTTCTTCCTTTCATCTGATTGGCTAATGTCATGTCAATCACAAATTTAACTATCCAATCAGAGAACAGGTGGGTTTGGCTATTGGAGGGGTTCTTTATGGAGCTTCAGGTCCTTGAAGGGAATAAATGCCTTTTTACATGCCAGCCCAGTGTTTTCCTTCATCAACACGAAGTAAAACAGTCTGTGGTCTGTGGTGATTTTTTTTTTTTTTGTGTCACAGGTTTACGTGCTTAATACAGGGACCTCCAGGGCCTTTTCAACAGCGCTGCGGACCGCTGGTGGTGGTGGGGGGGG
Organism: Haplochromis burtoni; assembly: GCF_018398535.1. Taxonomy (NCBI): domain Eukaryota; kingdom Metazoa; phylum Chordata; class Actinopteri; order Cichliformes; family Cichlidae; genus Haplochromis; species Haplochromis burtoni. The sequence continues at coordinate 876,450 of NW_024582544.1, forward strand.
GCAGTATTGTGGAAATGACAGTCTTCACTAGTGGGGATAGTTACAAAGCTTTCTTCGTTATTAATGAGCATACATGTTTTTATTGAATATTTGAAGAACCAGCATAAAAAAACAGAAACTCTTGAAGAGGACATAAAGTCAGAGATAGAAAAGACAAGGAGCAGGTGCATCAGTACAGGTAGAGCTGCTGCAAAAACCCACAGAGCCCAGCAGCCAGTGCAACAAATTCTGGATCCTTTGCTTTTAGTTAGCAGTTAGTATTAGCAGCACATGCTGCGTCCAATGTGAAAGTACCTTTATGCTGCACACTGTGACTCAGCCATTGTCCCGGGTCAGCCCTGACTTTGTGTTAAACTAATCCTAAAGTAATAATGGTATTTCTAACTACTGATATACCACAACTTTATCCTTTCAACAGCTGCTGAAAGTTAGGGGACCTAGCTGCTATCGGATATTTACATAGAGATCCTCCAGCTTCAAACTGTATTACCCTTCAAGGACCTGCAGTTCAAAGAAGCGCCCCATCGACAGCCAAACCCATCTGTTCTCTGATTGGATAGTTAAATTTGTGATTGACATGACATTGGCCAATCAGATGAAAGGAAGAAAAACAGGGTCAAAATTCGTACTTGTAAGTTTAAACTTGAGTGCAGAGTTTCACACCTATTTTTTGGCGAAGTCCACACACAAATCTGTTTTACACACACAAATTCTTTTTACACATACAAATCCTGATTTACAAGTACAAAATATTTATGACCACAATTTGAGCCCATAGACTCACATGGTTTGTAGTGATGCATTTTGGCTTGCTTGGAGTTCCTTATGTGAAAAAACCACACCAAACCAAACAATGTGAAAAAAGTTCTAAACTAAGTTTACAAACTCATCAGCTGATTCGGACCAGAGTATATGAACTATAAGTGGAGACAGTGTGGACTAAAAGAGGGGTTGTCCTGTTGGGCACACCCACCTCTCAGGTGCAGCCACTTTTTTGATGACCTTCCCAGACTGCTCCTAAAGTAATCAGGAAGGTGTGGGAGCCTTGGAGGGTCGGCCAACCCACTGTTTTACCCATGTCTAATTGGAAACTATTTATAGGGATTGTAGATTCTAGTTGATTATAGATTAATACCGACCAGTATAAGGCAATGATGCCATCTTTAATTTGGTAAGGGATGATCCCCTTATTTTGAAAGTTTGATTGCACATTGACTAAGGAATTGTAAATAACAAGTGGTTTGCCAAGTCAGAAAGCAGTGACTGTAGCTGCTGACCAGTCTCCATGATTGTGAACTTGTCTTGCCACAGAAGATGAAGAATATCAGAGAGGCAGCCAATTATTTCTGTATACTTAAATAAATCCTTTTTCTGTTTTCAGAGAAGATCCTTTTTAATTCAAAATTGTTGTTGTGTTTGATAGCGTGTAATGACATCGATCGCTGGCCAACGCCTCATCCTGGACGAATCCTGACGCTGCCTATCATGGGTGTAGTCCTCAAGGTACACTCACGCACTAAGTTGAAATCAGCAGATGTTTAGTTTTGACATGTCGTGACAGGTAAAGAACAGGTCTAATTAATAACTTTAAAGATGGCTCGATTCAATTTCCCACAATAGGCAAATATTTGTTTAATCAGGCAGTCTTGTTCAGGTAGAACAAGAATGCTTCGCAGTCAGCAGTAACCTGTACTTTAAAGCAACATTTAGGGGCTTAGTGAGGTAACTTCAATGTTTTCAGTGTTATGGAGTTGGTTCACTACTTCTGTGTCCTTCGTGTCTTTTATTTTGTTTTAAAGAGTACAAATTGGTACAGTTCTGGAACTGAAGGTTTGGTTTAGTTAAGTTTATCACTTTAATGAGTGTTTTAATACATTTGTATATAAAAAAAAAAAAAAATCTGATTTCAAAGTGCTTTAATTCAGCAGTCGTTCACTGTTAATGATCAAAACGTGTTATTAGAGTGGGTCTTTGAATTTTACGTGGTTGCTGGTAGGGAGCATAACAACAGCAGTGGCTACAATGACTCCAGACATGCTCGTAAAAGTATGAAACGAGTTTGATTATTGTAAGGATGAATGTTGTAAGTCTAGGGTTTGGTTGTAACTAAAGATTATTTTCTTCAATTACTCAATTAGACAACGACTATTTCAGTAACTCTTATCTCCGCTTCCTGTGGGCAGACCTTCTGTTCTATGCTCCATCACCCTGTTGTCTCGTCCCACAGCAAATTAAAATAAAAACCCAGGAAGCATATGAATTTGAAAATAATCAAATGTATTTCTAACAGTTCTCAATATGACAGAGTAAAAATGAAATAAATAATATTATTTAAGTAATACAAATTAAAGTGCTAGTAGTATTTAAACAAAAAATAACTGCAAACAAGAAACTAAAAATAGTTTCTGTGTAAAAGTTCAAACAAACTTCAAAGCAAAAAGATTTTTTCCAGTCCAAAAAGAGAAGTTTCCAAAGTTTACAGATGATTCAGTTCATGAATTTACGATTGCACTAAACATAATGTGGAGTGAGGTTTGCTCCTATCTTTGAGATGATGTTCCCAACTGCTGCTAAAGATGCACTCTTTCATGACTTCAGCCATTTAAGAGTTGCATGATCCTCTTTTCAGGACAAACTCTTCCATATGCCTGTGGATAATACTAGTAAGAAGGAGCTAAACAGAATTAGAAAAGGCCGTCACTAATTACAAATGTGGTTGTCTATCATTGTTTCTCTGATGAAAATCTGTGCTATGTGCTGCAGGTTCGCATCCCAACCTCTTATGATAAACCAGGAACGTCACAGCTGGTCCAATCCGCCCAGGTGATCTTACACTCGTGTGTGCACAAACACTCAGTGTCTGTTTGTATGATGTCTGATGACACACTGAGCATTATGTGAATATTAAAGCTGAAAGTGTGTTTTTGTGTTTTAGAGTGATAGCATGGTGTCCATTGTGCTCCCAACAATTCATGAAGTGGACCTCTTCAGGTGAGTCCTGCAGGTCAATGCTGATTTAGACTAAATCGTTATAGAGCCTAAGATGCAACCTATGTTACATAATAGTCTCATTGCCACATTAAAGCTTGTGATTGGTGTTAATTAGCTTGTTGTCATGTCCCAGTCTGTCTTTTCGTGCAAGTCTTGGTTGCCGGCATCCATCCATTCTCTTCTGCTTATCAGGGTGCTAGAGTGTATCCCAGCTGTCATTCACACCTATAGAATCATCAATTAACCCAGACCTTCCCAAAGAGTGGGGCCTGCCCCCTAGGGGGGCGCAGAGCCATTGCAGGTGGGGGGGGGGGCACGGTATGAAAAGGAAAAAAAAAGCAAAAAATACCCGCTTGGACACTGCTAGCATAATGGACAGCTTTTTGACGGGGCGCCCACACAAATGCAAAGCAGGAGATGAAGCATAGCTCAATATGTTTCCAAACCAACTTCATCCTAAGCCGAAGACTAGAAAATCTGGTGAAGCATATCTTCCCTTTGGCTTCACCTGCACAAGTGCCAAGGTAGGTCTCCCCTGCATAATTGGTTTTCCCTTCGTCTGGAGCATGTGCTGGGTTCTTCAAATCACAAACAGTATCCCACATTCTTGATTTTTAGTTCACAAACACTTCTTGTAATGACTAACTACTCATAACATTTTGGAGATGTTAGCTCTTTATACAGTAAAGTTACAGTGGGATACAAATAATATCAGGCTGATCCTGCCACAATTTGTTCCCCCTTTTCAAATCACGGACAAACAGTATCCCACAGCTGTTTATGTTTTTAAACCCATTTTGCACAGAGAGGCATTTTTTGAAAAATGTATTGATAGCAATGTTGAAATTTATTACACAGGAAAAAAAACAACTACACGTAAAATAATCACACCGTGACGCCTCTGCCTTTGTAAATAAAGGGACATTAACTGCGTGTGTGTATGTGTAAACCTGCAGATAGAGACAAAATACTGTTAATCTGAATATCTGCCAGTCTGCAATTCATCTCATGTAAACAATAACGTGGCGCACAGAGTAACGTGAAAAAAGGCACATACCTTTGACATTGCGTGACCAACTCTGTATTCCTCGTCCACATGTAAACGCAAAAAAGGAGTTTTAAATAATCTCAGTTTTCGGTGATTCGAAACGCCGTTTACATGTGGACGAAAGGTCCAAACACAGAAACAGCTGCGTTTTCAAAAATACCCGTGTAGGTGTGGACGTAGCGTAAAAGAGTTAGTAGTTTATTTTCTTACTACCTGTAATTTATTGCAGAGTACTTGTATTTAGTTAATTGTTTACTAAATGTTTAAGGTGTGAAATAAACCGCAATGGAGCAAAATGTGTGTGTGTGTGTGTGTGGTTAAAGGATGTGTTTGGGCGGCAAACATTTTTCTTGTAAAACAAAGGGGTGCCTGGCAAAAAAAGTTTGGGAACCACTGAATTAACCTAACCTCAATAATTGCATCTCTTTGCACTGTGGGAGGAACTTCACGCAGAAATTCCACCGTACTCCCAGATGGTGGAGTCGAACTCGAGACCTTCTTTCTGCACCGTGCTGCCAGCATATTTTATGTATTTTACCATTATTGTTGTGTGACAATGTCTAGATTGGATTAGCGTTATTTATATGTTAGGATTGTTTAGGTAATTTTTGGATATTTTTTTAGTGACTTGCTTTGGTATGATAATGTATGTTGGGATTGTATTTGGTGTATGTTATCTGATGTTTGGGCCCCTATTTTATAAGTCGAGAAAGGCAATCTCCATCCATTTGTTACAAATGTGTGTCATTATATTGCTGATCATCATAACTTACATCGAGGTAATAATTGTTATGCTCTCACTGATCTGTTTGAAATCTGGTGCGTGGCACTGAACGAGCCAGTCGGCTGCAGATTGCATCGGTGTGAATTTCCAGGGACGTACACGTCAGGTTAAGGTGTAACGTGTACCTACAGGGTAGATTTAACACAGAAATTTAAGTCCTCTGTCACAGTGTTCTTCTTGCTTCGGACATGTTTTGTCCCCACCTGCTGCTTAATCATGGTACTGTCACTGAATCAAGAACAACATCACTTGATGCTTCAGCTGAGGAGAACTGCTTATCCAAAACAAAACACTGAGAGAAAGTGAAGACAGGCCTTTCGCAAGGAGGGTTGATTTCAGTGTTTAGTTGGCGTCTCTGAAAACTTGCTTCTACCTTGTGTCTCTGTGGGGGAGGTGCAGACAAAATGAATAGTCATGCCCATTATTAAAAGGTCAGAGTTACTGTTTTGGGTGCTCTGCTGTGTAAATCAGCATATTCTGTATTCAGGTAAAAAAAGAATATTAATCACCTAGCTTGGTGGTTGTGCTCCTGACCAAATCTGCTGAAACCTTTTAAGACTTTCAGGTTCTGAGGTAAATTAATAAAATTGAAATCTAGCAGTTCAACAAGGTTCAACCTGAGAATGTAACACAGGCATGTGTCTTTGACGTTGCCAAAATTGACTTGGTTTGAAATTGGTTTGCAAACAGTGGGAAAGAGACTTACTCCACTCATTGTGTCCCCCCAGGTGTTTCTATCCAGTCTTCTTCCATCTCCAGATGCTTTGGGAGTTGGTGTTGCTGGGGGAGGCACTTGTTGTCATGGCGCCATCACCAGCCGAGTCATCTGATACTGTGCTAGCTTTGGTCAGGTAAGTTAGCAGCGGTTATTGTGCCAGGATAATATATAGACCAGTACTTAACAACAAACCCAAAGCTAATTTTTATATAATTTTGTGTCTTCATGTTCAGGAAAATTTGATGTATGACACCTAGACATGTCTTCCTGTTATAAATGTGTTATAAAGTGTAATTTATAGTCCAGCAAATGAGTCGGTCTACATATGTTTCTGTTTGTACAGTGATCAGACAGGTGTTTTTCCATCCAACGCACACTGTCATATGCGTCAGTAAAATGCTGATTTGTTTGCGCTTGGCCTGGAATAGGCCAAGCGCATTATATTTAAAATGTGAATACTTGAGATGTCTACAAAATAAGTGTGATTTTTATTAATAAAAACCCCCCCCAACTTAATCCTGTCGCCTTCACGTGTTTTATGTTGAAAAAAGTCACAAAAATGCCAGATGTACCAAAACTTATAAAAATTTAAACTCAAATATTAAGACTGACATTTACTTTCTTCTTC
>NW_024582544.1:882638-905326 GCF_018398535.1 Haplochromis burtoni
CTGTTTCCTTCAGGGATCACCACAGTGAATGATCCACCTCCATCTAACCCTATGCTCTGCATCCTCTTAACTCACAAGAACTAAATTCCTGTTTTTCATTTCACTTTCGCAAGTTTTTTTTTGTCCTGGTTTTTTTTTTTTTTTTTAATTTGTCAGAAGGTTCAGTAAACACTCTCTAGTTTAAAAATGTTAGAAAATGTTTTAATGTTTTTTTCCCCCTCTGCAGCTGCATTGCTCCTCTGCGTTACTGCAGTGATTTCCGGCCGTACTTCACCATTCATGACAGTGAGTTTAAGGAGTACACCACCAGGACGCAGGCTCCGTAAGTAAAAATAAAATGACGCCATGCTGTTGTCATTGGGATTAGTAGCTGGGATAAATTTGTGGGCAGTGGAACGATCAGCTGGTGAAGATTCTGTTGCCACGAGTAGATTTGTAAAACAAAAAGTATCTATTTCACCTTCAAATAAATCAAAATGAGCAAGGAAAATAAATCAATTTAATCATGCAATAAAGTCCCTAAATTAATTTTAAATATAGCAACAGGAGCTGCTGGAACAGGCTGCCACTCCATACAGCAGCTGGAAAAAAGTGATGATAGGACGTGGTCATTCAGGATGTTTGAAATTCTAATTTAAAAGGGAGCCAATGAACAGAAGTTACTTTGTTAGAAATTTGTTGAGTGTTGAAAATTGTTTTCTGCTTATTGGTGTTAAAAGTTATTAATCTGTGTTTTCGCAGGCCATCAGTCATTCTAGGAGTGACCAATCCTTTTTTTGCAAAAACGCTGCAGCACTGGCCGCACATCATCCGCATCGGAGACATGAAACAAGCAGGTAAACGTTACAGCTTCAGCAAACTGAGACATACAGGGTCTCAAACTTGTTCAAAAAGATGTCTCTGTGCAAAAAGTGTGTTAATGAAGTAGGTAATGATGTATTGAAATGGAGGAGAAATATCAACCTGTCTGATCACTCTTTTCACCATCTGGCACTCACAGGAGAGATGGCCAAGCAGATGAAAGTCAAGAAACTGAAAAACCTCAAAACTCTGGACTCTAAACCCGGTAGATATTTCACATCCCCCTTTTATTCTATTTATTTTTCTGTATTATGAAGATTTTTTACTTTTTTTTAATATTACATGAAATCTCTCTCTCTCTCTCTCTCTCACTCAACTCACTCACTCACTCACTCACTCACTCACTCACTCACACACACACACACACACACACACACACACACACACAAATTGTGCAAGAGGTCCCGCAATAACTAAAAAAACAGTCTGATAAGTGTGTGTGTTCTGTAGGTGTGTACACTGCATATAAACCGTATCTCAACAAAGATGAAGAAATCATCAAACAGCTTCAGAAGGTGAGATATTTCCCATTTTTAAGCATCCCCTTATTCATTATTGAAAATATGAAATATTTTTATGTATTTTCTTGTTTTGCAGGGTGTTCAACAGAAGAGACCCTCTGCAGCCCAGAATGCAATTCTTCGGCGCTACTTCTTAGAACTGACACAAAGCTTCATCATTCCACTGGTAACAACCAATTACTTTATGTATGTGGTATCCTCCAATCAGATCCAAGAACTCTATAATGAATGCTGTGTTTTTTAGAGTTGAATCTGAGTTTGAAAGATTTCACAGAAGTGGATTTAACTCTGATACATCGGGCTATGAAGCTGTAAATATGTGATTTTAATTTTACAAATGACAATAAGCATTTTAGGCTTCAACTAAAATGATTTGTTCGTGTGGTGCAGGAGCGGTACGTGGCCAGTCTGATGCCTCTCCAAAAGTCCATCAGTCCCTGGAAGAGTCCTCCTCAGCTACGACCGTTCATACAGCAGGACTTCATGAAGACACTGGAGAAAGCTGGACCTCAGCTTACGTCCAGACTGAAAGGAGACTGGATAGGACTCTACAGGTGCAGGCATAAGCCTTTATTAAAAAAATCTATCTGCAGAAGTTAATTTATCACATGGAAATCTGTATTTTTAAGTTCATAAGCCATAGAGGTTTTTACTGGGTTAAGTATGAATGGTTTGATTGTAACACAGACTGAAAAGATGTCAATAGTGAATCACTGACATGTTGTCGGAATGCAGACTATACCGAGTGTCATATGAACTCTTTTTTTTTTTTTTTTCTTTTCTCTTCTTAAATTTAAAGGCATTTCCTCAAGTCTCCCAACTTTGACGGCTGGTTCCGCAACAGGAGGAAAGAGATGACGCAGAAACTGGAAGCCCTGCACCTCGAAGCGCTGTGTGAGGAGGTGAGGAGGAGAAAGGCTTGGAGTGTATAAAGATCGGGCTGAGTCTGTCTGAAACATTATTTTAGTGTTTTATGCTTTTAAGTTAACTTCTGATTGGCTCCTCAAGGTTTGAACAGCAGGTGGGTGGAACTTGAGGGACCATGAAAAGGCAATATCCAAAGCATCATACAAATTCAAGATTAAACTAACTGTGTTTAGAGTGGTCTGAGGTTTTGGCTCTCTGAACATAAAGTTGAGCATAATTATTATTATTTTCTGTTTTTACATAGATGGGATGTTAGAAAGTAGTTAAGTGATGCCATTGGCTAAAGCTCTCTATATCTTAATGGCCATCAGTCAACATCGACTCAATTCAACAATATCAGTGTTGAATTGAGTCATAAAATGTAATGAGTACCCTTGAATTGAGTCCCAGACACCTTTATCGATCTCCATGTCATTTGTTCTTCTGCAGGATCTCCAGAAGAGAATCCAGAAGCACACAGAGGTGGAGACAGTCGATCTGGTCCTGAAGCTGAAAGACAAACTGGTCTGTAAAGATGATTCATGGTCTATAACTTTAATATTACTGCCTCTACTAAAACCTCCTGTACTTTTACTGCTAAACTACGGCTCTGCTACTAGCACAACAGCTAATAGTCCTGTAGCTTTTCTCTTTTCTTGCAAAGTTAATAGATGTTGAGGTCATAAAGTTTTGGGCACGGACCGATAAAAATCAAAACCAAAATGTGCCTGCATTATCTGTTCATTCTCAGTTAGCACACACATGACATACACCCCAAACTAGGTTTTTTGTTTTACATTAAATATTCAGTGCAGTGTCAACATGCTGTACATCCACCATAATTACTGCACTGGCTACAGGTCTTCTGGCTGGGGTGTCATTTATTGGGAGGAGTTAAGTGATGCTAACATGGTGCTAAGTAAGCTAAATAAGCTTCAGCTACTGTAAAACTGCACTGAATCTGAACCATAGGCAACATGACCGGTTTATCTGTTGGATTAAAGTGTGTGCTAGTGTTTTATAAGGCAGTGAAGTGAGTGCGTAGCATAGAACTTTTTTTTTATGTGTTGCATGGATGGGTCGATGGATGTATCATAAGAAATGAAGAACTGACATCATTCATGATTACAAGCCTTTTTAAAAAAACTAAAATAAATTTAGGAGGAGTGCCAAAGTCTTAAATCTAACTGGGCTTAAGCTGTGGGAACCCAGCTTCTTTCAGGTCTGGGAGCTGTGCAGTTTAAAACTGATTTAAAACATGACATTCAGGTTCACTTGAAGCAGAAATTGATCTTTATTCTCTGTAAAGTTTGAGCTGTGTCTGAAATTGCAAAACACACAGTGCAAATGGTCAGAACAGGATGCAGGCACTGGAAGCTGCCTGAACACGCCCAGGAGGATGACAGGTTAAAGGTCATCTTCTTTCTCGGGCAGATGACCTTCAACTCAAGGTCCATCAAATTTAAAAAATAAAAATAAAAAATAAAAAAAAATAATTTCTCCCTGCCTTGAATTCCTCCTACTTCTTTTACTTTACTTTTACTGACACAGCATACATGGCTGTGCTTGTTAGTAATCCCTGCTGATGCACCTGGTATCTTGCATCTGCTGCATCTTCAGCCTGTTGGATGAAGCATTTTTGTCTCACTGTGCTCTTTGCTGCAGACTCAGGCGGAGAGGGAGAAGTTACCAGTGCATCCCGGGACCTTGGAGAAGCTGAGAGCCCATATCGAGGGTGTCATCCTGACCTTACCAGAGGACCTGCAGGGCATCCTTCACAAGCCCACCACGCTCTGACCTCTAACCCTGCAGGCTGCAACACTAACCCCCAGTTAAAGCTTGTTTTAAAGTTTTGGGTGGGGGGGCTTGGTGGCTCTCCTCCCAGTCAGTTTCCAAGGTGAGGGTGATGTGGACCCTTTCACTCAGAGTGAGTGCCAGTTTAAATCTGCTCTGGTCTAAGATGGAAAGCACATACTTGGGTGCCAGCTCTCAATGAGTCAGACTAAACAGCATGTCAGTGATCATGTGGGTATTTTTATTTTTTTTTTTTAAGATGACCAGTCAAACCAGGATCACCTTTTTTTTTTTCCTTTTTAAAAATCACTGCTACATTACTACATGAAGAAAGCCTGGAGGGCTCGATCCTGATAGCATTTTCTGAACAGTCTGAGGCTGCGTGCGCAAGCAACAAGAAGATGGCTTTTACTGACCTTTGACCCTGGACGTTTTTACCTCCTTAACATTTTTTTGTTTGTTTGTTTGTTTTTTAAACATTGATGGTGGGTCGCTGCAGTCTAACTGAACAAAATCTGGAAATGTAAAAAGTTTCCCAAAGAAGTGCACTTCATCCATAATTGGACCAGTGTGCCCTTCTCACACCTTTATGCAAACAAGCTGAGCCAAGCAGTGCTTTATAATGTGATGTTACTAAAACACACACACACAGCACTAACCACCAGCGACCCCTGCAATAACTCTCTGCAGGAGCCAGTCATCTTTTTTTATCCGTGTCACATGATCGTTACATGACCTATCAAAATGAAATTCAGAATGGTCTTTATATTTGTTTGTTTTTCTGTTGTTGTTTGCTTTGCTTTGTTCTTTTAACATCTGAAGTTTTGTGTCACTCTTGTGTAAAATCATGTAGAATCTCCTCCGACAGGCCCGTATCCACCAAGAAAGAAAAATAGATCATTTGAAAAATACTTGCAGAAATGCAAATTTATAAGATATCTGTTCAGGCTTTTTTTTTTTTTTTTTTTTTTTTAAACGAAAGGGAAAAAAGTTTTTCATTTGAATGAATGAGAGGACACCAAAAAATATGAGCTAGACCCCAAAATTTGATTTCTAGAGATAATTATTGTTTTATGATAATCGGTAATAATGAGAGATTGACTTTCTGCGTGTTGTTTGTGAACTTTCTTCTTTTCTCCTGATTAGTGTCACTGTCACAATCAGGTAATTCCTGTATCTTATTGACTTCAATTTTAAAGGGTTCACAAATTGTTCTTAGAAGTTATTTGGCCATTTTAACACTTTTACTTGAAGTATATTCTAATTTCTTATATTTAAAAAAAAAAATTTAAATGGTGGAATGGACTTTTATTGTGAAAAACTGAAGCTTGAGTCTTCCTTTCTTTCTAGAAAGAAAGGAAGGCTCTGGGTCATAAAAGTGGGGGATCACCGCAGCAGTTGGCGCCACATGTTTGATTTGGCATTTTTAAAGCTGTTTACTCTTTCAATTCAGCGCAATTCTTAAACGTTTGTTTCTCATCGCAGGATCAAACCGTATCCGTTTCCGCTCGAGATCGTTCATAGAAAAATAAACTTTTTAAAAGCCAAAACAACTCTTTTAAGCAATTATTTTAATGCACTTTCAAGTCCTTGCTATGAACTGAAAGAAACTGTCAGTTGTTTTGATTTTAAAAAGGTTTATTTTCTATATATAGTTTAGTTTTTTCCTGAAAATTATCATCAACTTGTATAAAGATAAATAGAAGCTGTTCTGTTTTATTCACCTGACAAAAAAATTCTTGATTGTAGAGCAGTTTGGATGACACAAAGTCTGAGACTCAGTAAGGGTGGAGTGCCCCATGTGGGTTGGGAATAAGTTGCTACCTGAATTGGAAGGTTTTTGTGTGTTCTTGTTCAGGAGTGAGGGTGGAGTGGAAGCAGAGCTGGGCAAACAGATTTGTGTGGAGTCAGCTGTGGTACTGGGTGTTAAACTGAAGCTGCTTATCTACATTTCTACCCTCACTGTTGTGAGTACTGAGTGATGGCTGCAGCTGTGAGCTTCCTCTGAAGTTTGCTATAGGGTGCGAAGCTTGGTCAGAGTAGAGCAGCTCTTCTCTACATGGAAAGGAGGCAGTTGTGGTGGTTCATCGGTGTAAGATGCCTCCAGAGCACCTCCTAGATGAGGCGTCTTTGGCATGTCCTACTGGAAGGAGGTCTCAGTGCAAACTAGGGCACGCTGGAGAGATTGTCTCTCAGCTGGCTTGTGAACACTTGTGTCTCCCCAGAAGTGCTGGTGACGGGGAGTTTTAGATGACTCTGCTGAGGCTGCTGGCCCTGTGAGCTGGTTCCAAAAAAGAGGCAGAAAATGGATAGATGGCTGGGGAGGGGGTGGAGCTTTCAAAAATGGCACTGCTGTGCTTTAAAATGTGTTCATTCTAATGACTAACAAACAATGAACTTTCTATGTATGATAGTGGTCACGGTTGCTCAGGATAATACACAGATGCTGATTCTTCACATTATATTTAATTTTAGGAGGTTTAAATTATTGTGAGACTTTTTGTTTGTTTGCTTGTTTTGCCTCAGACCTTTCAAAATGAGTTGAAGCTATCGAACACATTGCGAACAAAAAACACTTTGACTAAAGAGATCTCAACTGGCTGCCCTTTATGTAATACCACTTTGTATCACAAGATGGTGCAGTGAGTCAGTGTAACCTTTAGTTAACCTGGCAGATTATTTAGAGCCCATATTTACAAAATGAAAAGCTTTGTGCAGAAATCGATATAAAGCTAAAAATTTATATTAAAAGTCAAGCTGCAACAAGAGCTCCTTCATAGCACACGATGATTAAACATGGAAATCAAGAAAGCCTGCTAAATGTTGAATTTTATGATTGCATCACTATGATCTGTGATATTTCAAAGATTTCTGTACATTTTCTAAAACGTAGAAGCAATAATGGTTTAACAACTTGGCAGTTTGATTTTTCAGAAAACAAATTGATATGCCTCGCTCTAATTTTTCTGAAAGAGATTACATACGTCGGCACATACAGTTGTTTTATGTTTGCGTTGTACATCATCGGAACATTGAATGGACTTGCAAGCTTGTGGATTTGTTTTCCTGCCATCATGTAACAGCTGTTTTATAAATGCTTTGAATTTTGCCTTTTTTATTGAGCAGACAGCTGTAAAGACAAAAAAAATGTACTGGTTGGATAAACCTGTGACATCTGGTTGTTGGGCAACCTTACAAAATTTATATTTGTATTAAAAAAAAGTAATATTTTACAACTTTCAATGTTTTAATGGAGGGCTATTCTTATTCCACAGTGTAGCAGCTGAGGAGGTTTTTTTTTGTACATAAAGCTGTAAAGTAAAATGTTCGCCCACATATGAGGATGTATGATAATTATTTTGCTATTCAAACAGATGTCTTTGCTAATTATTAACTATAGTGACACCACTGCAGCGATGAATAGCTTTTACGAGAATATTTACACTGCCCTGGAGGCACAGGGACATCTTGAATTTGTAGATTTTTCTCCAAAAGATACAAGTCTCTTACCAACAGAGGTGTGATAAGAGACTGGAACATCATGCCATCAAAAAACCCAAATTATGTACAAATAAAGAGATGAAATCTAAGAGTATTTATATGAAAAAGTAGCAATAATGAAGTTTTAAGTTATTCTGTAAATTTGCAAAAATTATAAGAAAGAAGTTGATAAAAATCAAAATAGTGCAGTGAGACGCTGAACTACAAACAGTTACACCATTATTTACAATATTATCATTTAGCATTATTAACATGATATTTAATTTTTAAACATTGTGTTTATCGTCAGTACTGAAGTGTCGTGTAGGGTGGCCAGATCCCAGTAAACTACGTTAAGATAAAAATGTTTAGTTTTAGGTCACATGTTTGACTTCGATCATGTGACATGTCATTTGAATGCATTTCCCCTGATTTTGAGAATCATAAATTGAAGCTGATGTTTATTTCTGTGATCTTGTGTCGTGTTTCCTTTTTCTTGTGTTAAAACTGCTGTTCTGTCTGATAAGCAGAAAGGTTTTTAGACACGTTTCCTCTGAAACACGTGCTTACTTTAGTAAACTTTAACAAACTATGTGGAGAGTGTCTCAAAATGTGGAAGAAGGGAGATGAAATTTAAATGACCTGGTCACCCTATTCTTAAGATACTCCTAGATATAATCTGCTTTTTTACAGCAGGTCTAAATCTGCTGCTTCTCTCTGTATGAGGTAAATGCAAGTTCCTGACAGACAGATGGTTAAAATAAAAATCTGTTTATGGCAAATAATTCTGGTTTGATGGAGGATGGATGTCTCAAACACCTGGTTAAGGTTAGACTTAAGCTTATGTTTTAAATACTGTCTTATGCAGCTGTGGGACACATGTAGAAATTAGATTTAAAAGTCTCCTTCAGAGGCATTTTCCCCTCAAATTAATATAAAGTGTAGAGAAAAATGACACTACAAATTCAAAATGTCTCAAAGCCATTGTTTTTAAATATGCATTTTTGCTCCATTGACTTTTTATTTTATGTTTTTTTTAAATTGAAGCCATAACCACTACGCTCAACCGCTCTAACCGCTCTAACAGCCTGAAGCACTGCAGCTGTGGTGATGAGACTCGTTATGATGAAAGTCATGCTGACCTACTTTTTTAATATAAGCAAATGATTATTGAACTTGTTTGAGTGGCCTTCCTGCGGTGCATCTTTCACAACATTGTTTTTGCTTCTGAAACAGTATTACAGTGAAACAAAATTCATCCAGCAGCTGTTTTTGAATGTTTGTAAAGGTTGATGCAGATGACCGACGGCTGCTGCTAAAACTCATGCAGCATGTCGCTGTTTGATTAAATGTTTGAAAAGGCTGCTGTTTGGATGAGGTCAGAGGATTTTTTCATGCTACATGTCTCGTTCAGTGGGGTCACTGACGTTAACTGATGTGTTTTGTTTTGTGTCATTAAACTGACTTCTTAAAATGTAAAAGATCTCTTGCTTGTTTTCTGAGGAGCTCCTATCAAAGATTCTCCAGTGCTGCACGAGGGCAAGGATTTCTTTAGAGTCACGTTTTGGTCTTTAATGATCTGTAGGGGCCCAACACAGATGCAGATGAGTAAGATCTGCCTTGTACTAAAGGGTTAATTGTTGCTGAAGAGTTTATTTTAGTCTTTTTTTTACTAAACCCATTTAAGTACCTTTGTTAGCTTGTCCTAATCAAACTGCAACAAAAAACCCTGCTTCATATTAAAACTGTCTTCCTGCCATCTCTTGATTACGATCTGGATTACGTGATCAGTAGAAGGCCAAAAAGGACTACCAAAACTGGATCATTGTTTTTAGATTACACCTTCTGAACAACTGGACCCTGGGTGTAAACCCCCCTGCTGGCTCGGGTCTTTCTCGGAGGACTTTGTACTCTCTAAATACTCTGAATACTTCCACCCAAACGTCAAAGGCATGCATATTAAACTTAATCAGTGCTAGTTTCCCATCACTCACTGGGATGGGTTTCAGCCCCAAATTTGTTTTTCCACTAAAAATGTTAATACAACTAATAATCTCAAACAAAGTAAAACTTTTTTTGAAGTTTGTTAAAATTAATTTCTTTCTTTGTATTTTCTTGTAGACTTAAGCTTCACAATACCAAGTGTCTCAATGGATAAATTTCACAATAAATCAGATTCTGTCTACCACCTCTTTAATTATTTTCTTTAACAAAACACAGATGTAAAAAAAACAAACAAACCCCACAGTGGATACAAATGAAAAGAATTAGCTTTGAGATAGCATTAATAAATTCTGTGTCTCAAATGGAGTGCTTGTATACAGTATTGAGTACATGCAGTTCAACTCCTTGGACAGTGTACCCAAACCAGCTGCATACTTCTCATCCCTGGTGGTTGCCAATTTTCAGTCAGTATGATGAACACATGTTTACAGCCTTGTATGAATACCATTTGGTCTTTATTGATAGACGACTCCTTCATAATACCTGTAGCTCGTGGCACGTGGACACTGCAGTGCTAACTCAGTGCGCTGAGTGAGGCCTCACTTCCACTAATTTAAGTCGCTGAGCTGGACTCTTTGCTGTTGGTTACTTTAGAGGAAGTTTAGCTTTTGGAGAATGAACAGAAAAGCGGGGAAAGACATGGAGCAAAAGCCTCATACTTTTAATTTCATATGATCAGTGTTAAAGAAGGAAAGAATCACTCTTTTTTGCTTTTCTTTTTGTGCTGATGCCCCTGTTACGTCTTATAACACCTGGGTCTTTTGGTCCTCACTCATTCCATCCTTCTCCATGCTGAAAAACTTCAGCTTGTCTTTCTTTGGTCTGTGCTTTCGCTCCACTTTCCTGATTGGCTCTTTGGCCTGCATACCATAGGAGTCCTCCATGACTACCCTTCCTCTGAGAGAGTATCTGATGTAGGACCAGGAGAGGACGGAGCCGCTGTAAGACCTAAAAAACACAGGAGCATTATTAGTTATTGTTATTACACAAGCATAAAAGGAAGTCCAACATAAATGGTGCTCGAGTTTCACTCAAAGACACATCAGCACACAAGTATAAATCCACACCACAAAGAGCCACTGCAGCATTGGCTGATTTGATAAAGACTTATTACTGTTAAACCATTTGCAGTTTGTTATCTATCACAAATGCACTGTGCCCACCTCTCCAGGGACACAATACACCTGGGAAAGGTACACAACAATCATGCTGGACCAATGAACTAGACTTTGGACACCAAACTTGCTTGGGCAAGGTACAGGTAATCGAGTGTCATTACGCCCTAAGTTTGAATATGTTTATAAATGGATTCCCTGTTAGAGTACTCTCTGAGTTCAGTGTAAGTCGATGTGCGTGCACACACACACACAGACACACACACAGGATCTTACCCATAATAACCTCTGCTCATGTAGTAGAAGATTTCTTTATAGCGGAGTGGATAGTCCCACATCTGGATGTCTGTCAGCTGACCATCAAAACCTGGGAAATCAATCACAGGCTCACCTGACCACACATACTGAACACACACACAGGAGACAGACGTAATAGAGACAATGAGAGAAATTAAAGATGATTACATAAAAATAAGTAAGGTGCCTGTATTCTTTTAGAGTCTAAGCATTTATATCTACAATGAAGGATTCATCGTCTCATCATTTTAACAATTTGTTTCTTTGCATTTGTTCTTTCTTTGGTTCTTCTTTTCTATCTGTTGTCATCTTTGATGATTCCCAGTTTGCACTGAGGTGATTTGCAACAGTGTGAAGCTACAGAAATTAAAATGAGCACCTCCAACAGACCCAGTAACAAAACATAACTCAGTACATCTACTCAAGCGGTTTACAGATGTACAGTTTTTCTTACAGAAGGAGGGAAAAACACATAAAACAGAAACACATGAAGCAATAACTTAAACATTCAAAATGTTTAAGAAAGTGGATGGAAACAATCCATAAGTGTCGTCTGCTATATCTGCCTATAAGCCGATTTCAACCCTGTTCTCACCTGAGACGGCAGCACCTTCCTGATGCTCATGTTTGAGCCGCTGAACATCTGTACCACACCCTTCCTGGTGTCCACAGTGAGGCACACACTGGTCCAGAAGTCCGATCCGATGTTTGGCCAGAACTTGATGAGGGGCCACAGGTACACATAGTTGTAGTAACCGCTAAATGTCAGGCCATATGAGTTAGGGTTTGCCTCCAAACTCAGAGGGGATCTGTTTGGACTGAGGGTGAAAAGCGGGAAGCCGGACTGTAAATTGTCAGCCATGTAACGCAGACACACGGACACACCTACAGGAGGAGAGCAGGATCACAAATTTACCAAAGAAGAGCAAAAACTTAACAGCTTCTATAGTTGAATCTCATCTGAACACATGCATACAAATTTATAACAAATTTGTAATAAATACAACATACACTTGATTTACCACATTTTTGTACCTATGTTGGACTGTACTCACCTCTAGTTGGACTCTCTGTTGTCCAGGGATAGGTCCAGCGACGGTTGGTGGTCCAGGAAGGAGTAGAAAGGGGGGAGTAACGAGTGGAGCCCCAGGGACTGGTGGTAGGAGGTGTGGTGGGGATCCAGGAACGGGTTTTGTGTCTTCTGGTTGGGTAATCAGTGGTAGAAGGCGAGACAGAATCATAATAGGGCGGGTAGAAGGTCACACCTCCATAATTACGAGACAAAGTGAACATCTTCCCTCTTAGATCTAGTGCAGAACTTCCTGGAGACAGAAACACAAACAAGTGGTCAACATGATATGAAACTTTCTTTTTACTCATTAATATAAGTGCTTTTATGAACAGTCCATCATCCAGGATGAAGGTGGACTAGAGCAATAATTAAAGCCAGGAATGTGACTCCAGCCTGTTTGAGACTGGACGGATGTGCGGTTTGGTTTTAGATGCAACTGTAAGATGGAAAGGTGGCGCAGAGCACCTGGTGTGCATCTGCTAATTAACCTCTCTCACCTGAGGTGCAGGGCAGGAGGGGACAGAGTGTGTGAGCACAACAGGTAGCTGTGCTGCAAAGCAAACAGTCAGTGCTCTGCAGCTGGGCTTTACAGTGGAGCAAAGGTTATCTTCTGTTTTTAGAAGCTGCATAAATAAAGAGGTACGTGTGGAGCTCCAGTCCTCGCTGATGAGAACTCAGTGACACAAAGATATCAGATTTTCACTACTGTGACAAGACGAATTCACTTTAACTGCAGAGATATATCCTTAAACATCCTTAATATCGAGCAGCTTTTTATAAACCTCCATTTGTTCCAAAACACTGCAATGAAAGTACAAAGAGAGGCTGGAAAGAAAGATCATATCTCTTAATTGATCTGCTAAATCCAGAACCTTAATTATTACTAAAGTTAAAAACCCTTCTTCTCATGTTTAAAGTGGTGTGAAAAAGTGTTTGTCCCGTTCCTGATTTCCTAGCGTTATTTGTCACACTTGCATGTTTCAGATCATCAAAGAAATGTAAATATTAGACAAAGTAAATACAAAATGCAGTTTTTAATGATGATTTCATTGATTAAGGGAGAAAAGTTATCCAAACCTCCCAGGTGCAAAGAAACACCTGAGAAACAAAGTCAGAGACATCTGTCAGTCTAAAAGAAAGTTACAATGACATTTTCTTCAATGAACACAGTGAGAGCCATTATACTCAAATTGGAAAAAACGTGGAACAGTGGTGAAGCTTCCAGGAGTGACTGGCCTACCAGAATTACTCCAGGGGCGCATCGATGACTCATCCAGGGGATCAGAAAAGAACCCAGAACAACATTAAGGAACCACAGACTTGATGTGTCTTCGTTAAGGTCAGAGTTCATGATTCAACAATAACAAAGAGAGTGGGCAAAAATGCCATCCATCGGAGAGTTCAAGGACAAAACCACTGCTGACCAAAAAGAAGGATCGTCTCACAGTTGCCTGAAAACATTTAAATGATCCTCAAAACTAAAATACTCTGTGGACTGACGAGACAAACAATGACATTTTTAGAAGCGTGGTTCCCATTTCATGTTGCATAAAGGTAACACATCATTTCAGAAAAGAAACATCATACCAACAGAAAAATATGGTGGTGGCAGTGTGATGGTGTGGGGCTGTTTTGCTGCCTCAGGACCTGGAAGACTTGCTGTGATAAATGGAACCATGAATTCTGCTGTCTACCAAAGCACCCTGAAGGAGAATCTGTTTGTGATCTCAAGCTGAAGCACTATTCAAGTACAACGATCCAAAATACACCAGCAGCAAGAAAAACAAAATTAAGTTAACTTTGGAGCGATCCAGTCAAGGTCCTGACGTGAACTCGATTGAGATGCTGTGGCATGACCTTAAAAAGGTGGTTCATGCCTACAAAACCCACCAATGTGGTTAAATTACAACAATTCTGCAAAGATGAGTGGTCCAAAATTTCTCACTGCCAGTTATGACTGACGCTTGATTGCAGTTGTTGCTGCTAAGGCTCAACCAGTTATTAGGTTTAGAGGGCAATCACTTTTTCACACAGGGCCATGTAGGTTGGGACTTTTTTCCCTTTAATAATAAACACCTTCATTTAGAAACTGCATTCTGTGTTTACTTGTGTTTGTATTCTTTGTTTAATATTTTAATTTGTTTGTTGATTTGAAACATTTAAGTGTGACAAACATACAAATAAAAAAAGAAATCAGGAAGGGAGCCAACACTTTTTCACATTACTGTATGTCCTGAATGATTGGGCCCCAACATACAGCTCAGAGCATTATTCCACCAGAGCACTTGGCTCTCCGGCTGCAGCCATACTTGTGGTTTGCAGAGTTTGGAAAAGCAGCGTAGGAGTCCGAGCCTTCAGCTGCAGTCTACACAAAATAAAAGCAACAGCAAATCTGACTGCATATCACATGGGCCTTTTTAAATATTGTTAATAAAGACAAAGGACCATTGTTATAGTCCTTTGTCTTTACTGCATGTGCATGATTTTAATTAAGAAATATTTTCACTGCTGGAATTTTGGTAATAATATTTGCATTTAACCACATTCTTTTCTGTGTGTGTACCTGTTGTTCTTGGCCATGAATCTGGTTGTTCAGATGGAGTTGGTCCACCAATCACCTCCATAATAACCATCAGAAAGGGAACAAGAAGCAGCTTCATCTTTATGCCTGACACTGAGCGTCCCTGCAGTGAAGCGTGTGAGCGTCCTCGCTGTGTGGATGTGTTTATCTCTCTGCTTCCTCTCTGAGTCTGAGCAGGCTCCACTTCAGCTCTGTAACTTTCAGTTTACTGGTTCAGACATCAGCAGCTGCTTTAAGTTTCATTTCTGTAAACAGAAACTCTCCTGAGTGTCCCTGTCCCCTCCTTTCCCCTCCTTTCAGTGTTGCAAGATTAGACAGATAGCAGCAAATGTGAAGTCACAGGGAGGTCACATTTTCTGTGTGTCCAGGACAAAGGGAGTTGAAAAAAAATCGGTACAGTTGTAATGAAGTGGAAAACCATATATGAAGTCTAAAACTGTGAACAGCAGGCTGCAAACACGCTTCTTAATGCTGTGAATTTGGACATTTTAATCTAATGGGGTTGACCAGGGACAAAAAACGCAGTTTCTGGCATTTAGGGACATTTCATATCACCCCTCCCTGAACCTGGTTATGACAGAGGCTCATTCACCCCCCCCACACACACACACACACAAAAGATAAATTATCTTTGGGTTGGGTTTATTGTTTATCTTTGCTCTAGTTAATATTTAATTAGTCATCTGCAGCTGTTCCTACAGTTTAGACAGTGCCTACGTCTCTGAGTTTGCATGCATAATATATAATACTTATTGTAATGTGTTTTTAGGCATGTGCCCATGTGTGTTTTCAAAACTGCTACACAAATAAACTTCTTCTTCTTATGTTAGCTGTCTTTTTCTTGTATATATTTTCTCAGTCTTCCTTTGTCGTGATATTTTTGCAGCTCTTTCTTTCCTCGCTCTGTGCGTCCTGTATTTGCATCCCTTGCGACTTCTGGTATTTGGACTCTGATATTATTCCTGTGTGTTTTGGGCATTTTGGACTTTGTTTGCTTCCTGGACTATCAGCTTTGAAAGCTTCCTTTGAGTTTCGTGCCTCTCCTGCATCCTATATTTGGCTCTGCTAAAGTTAATCAACAATCCACACAGCACAGTGTGACAGAAACTCACTGCTCAAATACTTTTAAAAAAACACCAATACAAAGGCAATGGACCTGTTTTTAGAATATTTGAGTAATTGATAATGTGTCAGTAATCCGGTTCAGTTCACTGTGCCGTAATTGTCTACATGGAGGAATCTATCATGAAGAGGAGCATGTGATGTCTCATTGTGCTGTCCTGAACCGCAAACACACCTCAACCATGGCTGCAAGTTCAACACAGAGGTCATGACTGCTGTGCGGTATGAATACAGTCCATAAAGGCTGATTCCAGTCTATTTAGACTAAAGTAACACTAAAAGATTGAGTAGCTCTGCTCACCACAACAGCTTTTCCACATCATTTAACAAGAGGTAAAACTGACACAAGAACCAATACTATATGGAAATTCTTAAGTTACTTTAGCTTTCATTAAATCTGTATGTGAGCTTTTACTTCCTCTACTCAAACCAGTGCTGAACTTTATCTCATATTAACAGCTTGCTGTGTCTGTAAATTTCATCTTTCACTTCCTTAAACTCGTCGCCCAAACTTTCACACAGAGCTCCAGAAACGTTTCAGAGTGAATATACCAGTTTACTATGAGTACATTAGTCAAGACACATTTATTTAAGAAAGAAGTCTGAGAGTATCAAGAAACATTTTGATGCAGAGTGATAAGTGTTACTGTTTTGTGCTGCTCATGTTGGCCCTTGCCTCAGCTTTTGATACTGTTGGCTATCACATTCTGCTCGGTAGGCTGAGGTGCTGGGTTGATGCATGAGGATCTGCATTTTCACTCCATAGGTTAACTGTCATGGATCGCTGTGTGGCAGGCAGGAGGAGGACCCAAAATGCAAAACTCACAGACACGGGGATGAACTCAAAAATCACAGCTTTAATGCTGGAACGGCAGAACGTAGGAAATACAAAACTAAACTGGGGAAAGTAAACTAACACTCGCAGAGAGACACAGGGAAATCCACGCAGCATGAGGGAGAACGCGACACAGACCTGAGGGAGACGCAGACATAAATACACAGAGGGTTAACGAGGGAAGTGGGAGCACACGGGGAACACAGGTGACACTGATAATCATAACAAGACACAGCAGGAGTGAACACCACACTGGCGGGAGACGGGCAAAGTAAAACAGGAAGTACAGAGGTTCAGACAGGAGGAGAGAGAGCACGGGGAAAACACAGACATAACGGGCTGGGGAAAACATAGAATAAACACAAAGAGAGACGAGGGCTCATGACTACACAGAGGGGCACACAGGGGGTAAGAGTCACGAAGGGAAAACACTTAGGGAACAACACACCAGGGCAACTCAGGAAACATGGCCTAAATAAGGAACAAAATACAAAAATACACGAAAACTAAGAATACTGGGCCAACATGGCCCAGGACCATGACATCAACACCATTTGGGTTTGGCATTCAGGTGTAGGAGATCTGGTAAAACAAAGTGGAGAGAGGCAGATTTCTATTTGCTGCAGTTTTTTAAAGTTTACAAGCGTTGATGCTAGATCTCTGAATAAACTTAAGGAAATGTTGCCTCATCTTCTTATTTGTGTCACTCAAAAACAAATGTTGAGATGTAAAATCATCGCAAGTAAGCAACATATTTCAAACAGGAGCAGGAAGGTTTGAATGTGTGGAAACGTGAAGTTTTATCCTGCATGCTGCGACGATAATGATTCTCAGTACAGAATGCTAGAGAGCCTCATTTCATTATATTTCAGTGCGTATATTTACATCTGTGAAATCAGTAATGCAGCAAACAGATCGGTAAACTGATTGTTTCTGACACACACAGTTTTTGTAGGAGGACCACAAGTCCCACCTAACATGAAACATGAAAACAGATCGAGCGGTAACCAAAATAAATTTTTAGTTCCACATTTTTGTTCTTGAGCTTTTGTTTTGTTTCCTCTGATACTGGAGCATTTTGGAAAGAGGATATAAGATTCCAGAGGCTGTTTTCAAACCTTATGGCCACAGAATAAACTAATAAAGTAAAAGGGCAGAACTGTGAAAATGTTTTTATGACACTGGGTAGACTGATGTTATCTGCACGTTATCTAAAGACTCTTCATGTTGTATATATATTTTCTTTCATTTTTTGTTTTAAGGTCAGAAATGTAAGAAATAATATCTCTTCCTCAGCATCTGTGCAGACGGTTGTCACATCAGCTCGGCCTGTTATCTTAGGCAGTTTTGCAACAGTAACGAAGCTTTTTGGTACAATGACAGCCTTTTCTTGCTCTCTGGACATTTTAACTACACCTTTGTTCGAAAGTGTCTTACAGTGCATTGGTTCACCTGCCTCTGGTAAGGTCTTATTTAAAAGCCAGTTAAAAACATCTTTTAAAATCAGCTTTTTATTAATTTCTCTTATTTTGTTTTTTTATGCATTGTTGGCTCCTACGACGTGCTTATTAAGCACTCTGTAATTTTATATCTTGAAAGGTGCTTTATAAATAAAGTTTTACTTATTTACTTACTTGGAAAATAAATAACATGGCTATGTTAGAAAGAGAAATCCAACAGTGAGACAGGTCGGCTGAGGTTAGGCTGGAACACAAGACAGTTTGTGGCTAAGTTTATAAGATAAACCTTTATTAGTCCCACAAGTGGGAAATTTGCTTAAAATAAGCATATTTTAGTAATACATTATAATACACGTGACTAAGAACATAATTAAATGTAATTTCCATGTATGTTATTTACAGTTACAATTAAATACCTACAAATAATTAAAGCTAGGCACACTAGAAATAGTTATACTGTAAGCAAATTATGTACTGCACAAGTACTTAACTTAGTATGCACTCAAGTATGTAATGTGTAAGTCATCTTCGGTAGTAAATAAGTAATTTTAGTAAGTACATGACTTCAGATGTTTTACAGGTAAGGAGAGACTATTCTGGAAGTCATGTGAAGTACTGTGTAAGTGATTTTAAGTTATGCATAAATTCATGTTTTATATGCGAATGAAGAAATTATTACATTGTAAGTAAATTTAGGTATTTCTTGGTAATTTTGGGGAAAAAAACAATATTTCACCATCTTACATAAACTGTGTATAGTAGGAGTATACTGAGCTTTTCAATGGTTTAACCTTGCCTAATGTCATGATCCGGAGTTTGTGACTCCGTGTTTATGTTTTAGTAGTTATTATTATTCTGGGTTTTGTTTTCATGTTCCTATGTGTTCCCCAGTCTGCGTGAAGTTTTTGTGTTGTGTCATTGCGTGTATGTGTTTCCTGTTTTATTTTGAAGGTCTGCATCTTATGTGAGTGTTTTCAGTTTGCCTCCCTAGTTAACCACTCCCAGCTGTGTCCCCCACCTGTGTGTGATCTCCCTGTGCTCTCTGAGTGTTTTTAAGTCTTGTCTTCTTAGTCGTTGCTGGTTCGTCTGTGTTGTTTCCCCTCGGTCTCCCTGCGTCTCTCTGTATGTATTGCCCCGCACCTGCCCGCATCTTCGTTTCTGGTTTGTTTTGTTAGTTTTACCCAGTTTAGGTTTCCAGTTTCATGTTCACCCACCATTGCTGTTTGTACCCACTCCTGTAAATAAATACTCACCTGCACCAGAGCTGCCACCTTTTGGGTCCTTTCTACAACTCCACACGTCTGCCACACCAGACGTGACACCTAAATTCCAGATATTTTACTGCTTTCCTGTACACTCATATTTGTACGGTGATTGTGAAATTTTAAAATGCATAAACAATTAAGTTGGACTTGGCTCTTTCATTATAAGGCGACATAAGCCTGCAAACGTTGATTGTATTGATTTTTTTCTTGTAAGTTGGTAAGGGACAACAGTGCTAATCACATTTACATAGCAATATTAAAGCACAGTTGAATAACAGAATATCCAACATGCACATCAACATACTGAATATTAAATAGAGATGTCAAAAGGCAGGATTAATCCACTTCAGACTGCAGCCCATGCCCTGAAAAATAAAGGAAAATGTTTGTTTTTCTGTAAAGTTACCATGAAGCGGTTGATAACCGAAAAGTTTATATTTTCCACAATTTACAATATCATTTTCATTTTCTTACACAGTAAAAATGGCATTTTCTTTAATTTACTGATAATTTCTGTTTATTTAAGTCATAAAGTAAATTAGTGAATCAGTGGAGCCAACAGTGTCACTGCTCATGCCGACAGACTTCATCATGGAGATGAAAGCTTTAATTATTCTCCCACCAAAACTTATAATTTTGTTTAGATGTTTTGAAGGAATGATGTGCTCACTTCCTGAAGTGAAGCTTGTTTTGGTGTCAGCAGACTGTGCAGATTGAACACTCCGCACAACCTCAGCAAACAGCTGCTCTGAGTTTTCAGTGCTATCCTTGTGGCCCTGATCATCCGTTTTCAAAGTTTCTTTGGGTACCATACTTTTCAAAGTATGGTACCCATGTTGTCCAAAACAGTCTCCTCCGACACTTCAATGTTGGCATTCTGGGTGATCATTTGAAAGTGTTTCGACGCAGTTTCAATGATCTCTATAATGGCCTCTGGCAGAAGAGTCTTAGTGGCTATGTCGGGGTTTCCTGATTTAATGGAACGCCACTGTTCGGCTGTCATGTTTTCAAAAAAAGATTTGATGAAAATAAAAAAAAATCAAATCAAATCACTTTTATTGTCACATCACATGTGCAGGCACACTGGCACAGCACATGCGAGTGAAATTCTTGTGTGCGAGCCCCACAAGCAACAGAGATGTGCAAACACAACAACACAAACGAGCAAAATACAAGAATGGCCAACCTGAAACTAATAAATATATGTACAATATATAATAGTGTATGCATTTCTGGATGTGTATACTAAATATTTTCCTACGTGTGTGTGTGTGTGTGTATACACATTTTTACAAATTAAATAGTAAAAAAAATAATAAATAAATAATAATAATAAATAATAATAATAATAATGAAATATATAAAATATACAGAGTTGAATATGTGCAAAACAAGTGGCATTTATATACAGTATGGAGTGCATAATGTTAAAGTTCCAGTAGTGAAGCTGAGGTGTCTATGACGTGTTCAGCAGTCTGATGGCCTGATGGAAAAAGCTGTCTCTCAGTCTGCTGGTACGGGACCGGATGCTGCAGAACCTCCTTCCTGATGGAAGTAGTCTGAACAGTTTATGGCTGGGGTGACTGGAGTCCTTGATGATCCTCCCCGCTTTCCTCAGGCAGCGCTTCCTGTAGATGTCTTGGAGGGAGGGAAGCTCACCTCCAATTATCCGTTCAGAGCACCGCACTACTCGCTGGAAGAGCTTCTGTCAGTTCCTTAATGTTCTCTGTATTTAGGAATTCTTTTTCAATTTATAATATTTGTATATTAGGCTGGGTTAAATGATTATTTGTTAGGTTTTGAGTTGAACGTGTCTTAAATGGACTTTCACGTTGAAAGCATGAAAAATGTAAGTTCCAAGTTTGCTATTTCAAACACAGTTCCTGTCCTATTTATGGTTTTGGGGCTGTAAAATTTTTTAGCCTGGAGTTCGCCTCATACTTCTTTCAGAAGCCAATTTTGGATGTTCTGTGAGCATACACAAATGCACTTCATGTTTAATTTCTTAGCTATGCGGCTAAATAATTTGTGAATGGTTATTTGAATGTAAGCTTTACGTACCGGATCTTCTAGTACAAAAGGGTCCGGCTTTGAATGGGAAGATGCAACTGGGATGCTGTTGTCTGTGGTTCTGTTGTTGTCTGTGTGCCAAGTATTGCAAGCATTACGCTCAGACCATGTCTCTCAGCCTGGGTTTATAACCACCATCTCATGAGTGCCAAGAAAACTTTGGTCTTTCTTTTTATGTATGTTCTTCTGAAAAGATCAGGTAGAGTTTCAGATGCCATGCCCTGAGAAGCATATTTGTTGAGCATGTCTGTGATCACCTGGGTATCATTAACAAGCTGCTCGAGCAATTCACTGCTTTCAACTTTACCCTTTCTCAGAAATTTAGCCCTGGTGTTTTTGGCAATGCGAAGAATTGTTGCTTTTCCAAATTGCTTCACAAAGAATATTTTGATCTTACCCGAGTTGTTTTCTAACGACTGCTTAAAATTTCTCTTGAAATGATGTAGGAGTGATAACTTTGCCACTCTCTGCAGCATTTTCAATCTCTGCCTCAACTGAATGAGTGAGCTGCTTTGCAAGAGCTCACTCTCTTCAGTTGTTTCTGATTGCACCTTGTTATACTGAGGATCCTTAGGTTGATCCAAAATTGGTAAAAACTCTTCAACAGCCTTTTTGATGGCAAATTCCACAGTTTTCAAATTTGCAGTATTTAAGGTATCCTGGGAGCCTATCATGGGTCTTTCATGTCCTTGATCCAGTTGATCTTTTGGACACTTTGACTATCTAAAGTTTTAGTGTCCTCCTCTGAATCAGTGAAGCAACGGGTATCAGTGCTCATGTTGAAAGAATTCATCTTGGAGATGAAAGTTCTAATCATTCTCGCAGCAAAACTGAGCATTTTGTTTTAGTGATGGGAATTCCAGCTCTTTTTAGTGAGCCGAGCCGAACCAGCTCTTTTGGCTCCCAACCGGCTTTTTAGGTTGTTTTCTTGCTTAATTTTAAATCATGCTTTTTATTTGTTTTTGTTTCTAATGTCTCTGTAAAGCCCTTTGAATCACCTTGTTGTTGAATTGTGCTATATAAATAAACTTGCCTTGCCTTCAATTAATTTATTATCACCAACAATATAAAATTATAGAATTACTAATGTAAAAAAATGTTGTTTTATTTGTATATTTTTATATATAAACATATACAGTGGCCCCTAGAGACAAAGCAGAGAGTGAAAGAGAGCCTAGGACAACAATAAGAGACAACATCATCACATTAGAAAGGCATAGTAATCATCCACAATTATTTTCAGTTCCAGATGATAAAGGATTCAGAAAGTTTATTCATGCAGTCAATCCTATGTATGCAATTCCA
>NW_024582544.1:925012-940175 GCF_018398535.1 Haplochromis burtoni
AAAAAAATCGGATTTGATCAAAAAATCGGAATTGAGCATCAAGACCTGCAGTGTGAACGTATCCTTAGATGCTTTGATTACTACTTTGCGTACTCTTGGCATTCTCTCGATTAGCCTGATGAGGTCGTCACCTGAAATGGTTTTCCAACAGTTTATAAGGAGTTCCCAGAAATGCTGAACACTTGTTGGCCCTTTTGCCTTCACTTTGCGATCCATCTCATCCCAAACCATCTCATTTGGGTTTATGGTAAGGTGACTGTCGAGGCCAGGCCATCTGGCACAGCACTCCATCACTCACCTTCTTGGTCAGATGGCCCTTAGACAGCCTGCAGGTGTGTTTGGGGTAATTATCCTGCTGATAAATAAATGATGGCCTAACTAAAACTGGTGGGATGGCATGTCACTGCAGGATGCTGTGGTAGCCATCCTGCAGCCATCCCATTTAGAAATTTAATTGCATTCTACAGACGCAAAGAGTTATAAAAAGAACAAAGAACTAATTTGATTCCAATGTGAGGATGAAACATTACAGATATTCTTCTGTCACCAGAAAGGAAATAAAGGAGCTGGATTTTAGTGTTTTTAAAGGTGTAAACTTTTGCAGAGGATTGGGGTGTGTGCTGTTTAGTTTTTACTAAACCTGCTTTTGGGAGCAAAACCCCAGAAGTCAACATAAAAACACATATAATGAAGAAAGAAGGAAGGAAGGAAAACGTTATAACGGCTTTTTTGTTGTCTTTTTGCCTGCAGGAAGTTCTGAAATAAATCTAGACGGGAGGATGTTCACTTTGTCTCGTAATTATGGAGGAGTAATCTTCTATCACCCCAATTATCATTTCCAAACTCCCTACCCAACCAGAAGCTACAAAGTCGGATCTCCAAACACCACCACCAAACATCCAAACACCACCACCACCACCACCAAACCTCCAAAGACCACCACCACCAAAGCTACAACCACACAGAGTCCAACCAGAAGTGAGTATGTACATTCAAAGAGGTGGTGTAGACGCAGTCAGCGGTTTATTCTACTGGCATTAGATTTACTGGTTGTACAGAGAAGGATTAAACAGCTACTTTGATCTGAAGCAGGACTGGAAAAGTCCTCTTTTTTACACGGTTAATCCCAGAGATATTTGAATATATGAAAAAGAAGTGTGTGAAGGTTCTCAGTCATCCAGATCATTGTAGTCTAAGGAGCTTTGAAAGAAAAGCGTCTGGACTTCTTTAAGGTGCTTGAAGACGTTTCACCTCTCATCCGAGAAGCTTCTTCAGGGTCCTTTTGTCCCTCTTGGGGTGACACTCTCACAGGGCTTAAATCTTGGACTCTCCACCATTTGACCCTAGAACTAAAGAAGCTTCTCAGATGAGAGGGGAAACATCCAGACGCTTTTCTTTCCAAGCTCCTTAGACCATGAAAAAAAAGTTTCAAGAATTCATCTCAGGTTTTCGGCATGATAAAAAATTGCTGCTTGGGGCTTGAATTGCGAGAAATAAATTTGAAAAATTACATGAAATATTTCTGTTAGCTCGGCGAGCTAATTATAACATGAAAAATTTTGTTAATTGACAGAATATTTTTAATGCAAACCCACTGTAATCTTTCCATGTTCTGTGCAATATTTTTGGCTCATGTGCAATTATTTTGGTCCCAGTCTGTTTCAATGTTTCCTACACATACACCATGTATATAGTTCCACTCACATATGTATACATATACACTGTTTTTTATTTTATTTTATTTTATTTTTATTCTATTTATTTAATTATTTATTTATTTTCCGCCTTCGTTGTATATTGGTTTCTCTTCTTCTTACTTTAGCACCTTTGTGGTTCAGCTACCCAATTTTGCTGTGCAAGAAACTGCACAATGACAATAAAAAGCTCTAAGTCTCTAAGTCTCTAATAATATAGTTAAAATATAATATTTTCATATAATATTTTCATTCATATTTTCATAATAGATGGTAAAAAAACAGGAACTTTCTGTTAATAGTTTTTCTTTTGCTTATTTATGTTGGTGAAGTGTAAATGGCCATAGAGGAGGTCTTTATCAGTAGGAAAAGCTGTAAAACTCATGGAAACACAGTGAAAAGCATGAAATTTACGTCCTCCTCTACACTGTACAGACTGCCAGATTGTAGTCTTTTGTAGGCCAATTCCAGCACCCGGGCCTTATGCTTGACACCCCTTGGTTTAGTCTGTTTGAAGCCAGACAACAAAATTGGCAAAAGTGCTGACTCTGTAAGTGTATAATCTTATACACTGTAATTCCATTAAACTAATAAAATAAAAATAAAAAACACAAACAAACAGTAGTGTAGCATTGCCTTATTACCCAGAAGTCCAGCCTGTGCAGCTGAATGACTGTGTGCACTGCAGATCAATGAAATTGATCCGCTGAAATTGGTACAGTTTATATTCACATTGATCCTGAGCAGGTAAAATATCTTGCAAACCAACTAAAGGAAAGAAAACATTCGTCAAAGCCCGATGCAAACTGTTTCCAATCATTTTAAGGAAATGTGTTGTCCAACCCGTTTTTGTTACATCTCTTGCAGGTGTGTCAGTGTGTCTGCGTTACATGACTGACGCTGTGCAGCCAACCTTCCCACTCTTCACTCTCAGTCCAGACACATCCTCTCTGAGTCTGCAGCGTAGCTTTGACACGTTCATGCTGTCCTGTTATGATTCCTTCAGTGTGGACCTGCAGCCCATTGTGCACTTATGGCCAGACATTAAGCAGGACATCTGGACCAGTGTCTGCCTCACTGTGGACACCAGTAAGAGTGTGGTCCAGATGTTCAGTGGCGGGTATATGAGCCCCAGGAAGGTGATGCCTTATCAGGTGAGAATGTCGACAAAGTTAGAATCAGCATGCTAAAAACTGTGTGGATGCACAGACAGAAAGACAAATTCACTAAACAGAGCAAAGTAGTGTGCGAGTCCAGGTGTGCAGGAAGCATTCTGGTCAGATTAATGAACCACCTCAGGTATTTATTTATTTGAGTATTTTTAATTGAAATGTCTCTCCAATGAGCGGAACCCAGACACCTTTCAGAGGAAGTTCATTTTTCCTCACTTGTATCCATGATTTTCTCACAGCTCGTGGTCACAGGGAAAAATAGATCCACTGGTAAACTTAGAGCTTTACCTTAATATTCAGCCATCTCTTAGTCACATTACAGTCTGTCCTCAAGAAACAAGACACTGAGATAGCTGGACTCCACCAGCTGGAACAGTAACTCCTTTCCACCCTTTTTGTGCCTGAGACTTCAACAGAAGACATAATAATGACAACATAGAATCATTTTTTGTTTTGTTTTGTTTATATCTAAGTGAAGAAAACACTCAAATGACTCCTTCATTGTAATCCAGATTTCTGAAAGGCTTTAAAAAGTAGACAATATTATTCTCAAAATCACTTAATCATCTTTAATTTTGATCTTCTCTTTTTTCTGTGTGTTCAGTATGTGTGGTCAGGCGAGCCTGTGATTAGTTTCCCAGGTTTTGATGGTCAGCTGACAGACGTCCAGGTGTGGGACTATCCTCTGCGATATAAAGACATCTTCTACTACATGAGCAGAAGTTATTACGGGTAAGATCTCTATGCTGAACTCACACACCGACCGTTTAATCATAACCACAGTATAAATGACAATATTAAAGATATAAATAAAGTAAAAAAATCATTTAAAACAGGCCTTGTCTTAAATTTGCTTTTTAATGTTTAAGCTTTGTTTTAAAAGCTTGTTAAAAGCGTGTGTTTTGTTGTGGTTTTAGGTCTTACAGTGGCTCCGTCATCTCCTGGTCCTACATCAGATACGATAACAGAGGAAGGGCAGTCTTGGAGGACAACTTTGACATGCGAGCAAAAGTTGAGCAAGAGAGTAGACGGAAGGAAAAGAAGATGAGATTCTTCAGTGTGGAGGAAAACAAGCTGCTGCTTTAATGACAGAAGATGAAACTGTCCTGTGAAGCTGAGATGTCTCTTTTCCCAGTGGCTAAAAACTGGAGGGTGGTCCCCTTCTTCCCCTTCTTCTTTTGTATTAATGTATATATCAGAGTTCACTTCATGCAGCTGTACAGTGTAATCCATTATCTTTTATCTTTTGTTTCACCAGCCTTTTTTGTTTTTGTTTGTTTTTTCGATTATAATCACTTGAAATCTGAAATATCGGTGGAAGTTTTCACAGAGGTGAAGGCTGAGGTTAAATTTCCCTTTGACTTCTAAAGGACAGTCTTTTTGAAGCTACGGGAGTTGCCATATGAAAAATTACAATTTAATGCACTGGCAAAAGTCCCGACTGTGAATATTTAATCTCTTATTTTACTTGGAAGTTTTACTTTTAAAATATGAAACACCATAAGAAAAAACAACAATTCAGCTCAAATTTATAAAGGAATTCTGCTGTAGTCAGAGAAACCTGTCAGCAAGACTTACTGGGCTTACCCTGTAAAGGAAATGAAGAAATAATTTACTTTATGACTTAAATATCTATCTATGAATTTAAAAAAAAATGCTGTTTTCACTGTGTAAGAAAATGAAAATTATATTGTAAATTGTGAAAAAATTATTATCAAAAATGATTTACACATTACTTAAAATTACTTGCAGTACTTAATTTGCTTGTAGTATAACTATTTCTTTGCTTCCAGTAAAGTGGACTGTCACTCCCTTACTCTAGTGTGCCTAGCTTTAATTATTTCTGGAGCTCTGCATGAAAGTTTGGGCGACGAGTTTAAGGAAGTGAAAGATGAAATTTACAGACACAGCAAGCTGTTAATATGAGATAAAGTTCAGCACTGGTTTGAGTAGAGGAAGTAAAAGCTCACATACAGATTTAATGAAAGCTAAAGTAACTTAAGAATTTCCATATAGTATTGGTTCTTGTGTCAGCTTTACCTCTTGTTAAATGATGTGGAAAAGCTGTTGTGGTGAGCAGAGCTACTCAATCTTTTAGTGTTACTTTAGTCTAAATAGACTGGAATCAGCCTTTATGGACTGTATTCATACCGCACAGCAGTCATGACCTCTGTGTTGAACTTGCAGCCATGGTTGAGGTGTGTTTGCTGATAGTCCAGGAAGCAAACAAAGTCCAAAATGCCCAAAACACAGGAATAATATCAGAGTCCAAACACCAGAAATCACAAGGGATACAAATACAGGACGCACAGAGCGAGGAAACAAAGAGCTGCAACAACAACACGACCCCAACCCAAAGGACAAACCAGGACTGAAAAATATATACAAGAGATACAAGAAAACACAATCAACATAAGAAAAAGAAGAAGTTTATTTGTGTAGCAGTTTTTAAAGCACACAGTTACAAAGTGAACAAAGTGATTTTGAATAAAATCACATTACAATAAGTGTACTTGTTATACTTCTTCTTTTATAAACATGTGTCTTGTTTCATTTATTTATTTAGTTTTTAATAAACAGTTTAGTTTTTCGTAACATGAACGCTAACATTTCAGATTCAGAATCACAACATCCTATTTAGTTGTTTGTGCACTTCTGCTTAATACCAGCTGATTGCTGGAGGTAACCATGTGTGCCTTTGCTTTGTTGGTAGCAGTTGAGTGGAGGCATTGGTTCAACATCAGTGACCGCATAAAGGAGTTGGGCACTGTAGGTCGTACTGGCGCTTTCATTTTCCACTGCTCACATAAAGTTACACTGTTTGAATTTTAAATGCCAGGGGGCCACGCATTAGGTGTATAAATCATGATCTTGTCCTCTGCCTCTGTTGTCCTTCTTATCTTTACTGACATCGCAACAATGACAGAGAGATGCGCTGGAATAAAGGCACCATTCTCAAGGCTTCTGTAGACTACATCAGGAAACTGCAGAAGGATCAGCAGAGTGCCAAGGATGCTGCGATGAGGCAGAAGGAGTTGGAGCAAGCAAACCACTCCTTATTAATTTTACATGTCCGGGTCAGTTCAGTTTTATTTATGTAGAGCTGTTTCACAGGAATGGTCATCTCAAAGTGCGTTTTGTTATAAGCTAAAGACATTAGTGAGAGGATCCTGACAATCAAATGAGGCTGTATGAGCAAACACTTGGTGGCAGGGAGGAAGAAAGAACTTCATTTTGACAGCAAGAGATCTCTAACAGAACTATTTAGGTCGTTGGTTTGTTACGTTGATTTGGTGGGTTTGCAGTGATATCATGATATGACTTGATCATCAAGGGTTTGCCAACTGTGGATTTTACAGCCATTAAAAAGACTATCTACTGTGGACATATATGATCTCTTGATTTTCATCAGCTGAAGGCTTTTCAGGGAGCTTTTAGAACAGCCTTATAATAAGTAATTCCAATCAATAGTGCATCCTAGAAGCTTCAGTATGTCTCTGATTTACTTGGCAGAGGAAAGAGGGCATTCTTAGTTTGCTTGTTAAAGAAAATGTTCTTGGTCAAGAATAATCGATTCTTATAGCTGTCAAGGTAATGCCATCCAGACTCTCTCTCTATATATATATATATTAATATTAGTGGTACTATTATACTGCCATAGTGCCTAATTTTTCTATTAATAAGCAAATCTTAACAAGAAATCATAAAGCAATGTTATTGTATCAGCCTATCAGTGACTAAATGGTGCATCAACCAACGACTGAATACGTATATATCTCAAATGAAAGAACAAAAACTCAAAGTTTAACACTATTGCTTGATGGGAAAACACAGACTGCTGGAACACGTTAGCATTAGCAGGGATCGTGTTAAAGAATGCAAAGCAAGAGAAAGAAGCTGAGGTATGCCAAGTTACTCATGACCTGGACTGCAAATCAGGGGCAAAAGGTTTGATGAACTGATGACTCCAAATTTAGTCTAAATCATCATCATCATATGCAGAGGAGGTCAGGAGAGCGATACAGCAGTGAGTGTCTATAGCTGTCTATAAAACACGGTGGAAGCAGCAAGTTTGCTAGTCTGCAGCATTCAGATCCACCCCAAAGACTGTTCAGTGCTCAGAGAAACTGCACTATATCCAAGAGCTGCATCTGAGACTCTACAGGCCTCAGACAGCATGTTAAATGTTAACATTCATGACAGTATAATTAGAAAAAGACCAAAGAAGTATGGCTTGTTTGGAGGGGCTGCCAGGAGAAAGCTTCTTCTCTTAAAAGAACACAACAACTCGGCTGCAAATTTGCCCTTGAAGAAGACTTCTGCAGCAACGTCTTTTTAACAGATGAGACCAAAGCGACGGTTTGGCCATCATGCACAGCAGTACCTTCAGCAAAAATCAAACACAGCATAAACACCTCAATCCAGCTGTCAAGCATGCTGAT
This sequence comes from Haplochromis burtoni, assembly GCF_018398535.1. Lineage (NCBI taxonomy): Eukaryota > Metazoa > Chordata > Actinopteri > Cichliformes > Cichlidae > Haplochromis > Haplochromis burtoni. The sequence continues at coordinate 932,321 of NW_024582544.1, forward strand.
TTGAGGGTGGTGATTTGAGCTTGTTCTCCAGGCACAAGAGATAGGCACCTTGCAGTCGACAAACTCCTCTGTATGCCAAAGTTTTCTAGAGTCAAATGTCAGGCCATCTGTCCGACAGCTAAAGCTTCTCCTAAATCAGGCCATGCAACAGGATAATGACCCCGGGTACAGCAGCAAATCTACAGCATGGAAGCCCAGACCTTAACCTGACTGAAATGCTGTGTATAAAGGTAGGCTTGCAAATGTCAATGAATTGAAGCAGCTGAAGTTATTGCTGCTAACTGCTGGTTCTGTAAACTACTCAATCGCAGAATGATTGCGATGTTGAACTAAAACAAATGTCTGTATCCTAAATTGTGGATATCCTATTGTGGTGCTCTAAACTGTAACACTAAATGTGATACAGAATGTTTTCTTTTGTATATATTATTTGACATCCAGTGGTTAATATATACCAAAGAGTATATATTTTCATTATGGTCAACAAAATTTGGGACTAAAATCTGGATTTAGATACATGAAAGCTTCTTGTTCATTTTGTGCCACGTACTGTCACATACGCTAAGTCTAATTACACAATGATTGCCTGAGCCTATTCTTGTTAAATGATGAAAAACCCAAAGGCACGTTTCAGCAGTGGATCTGTGTGAAATCAGCAACATGCAAAACGAAATCAAAATGTGGGCTATTGAGTCGAAAAACAAAAATCGCAATTCAATCATCTGAGCAGCTTTACTCATGAAATGATAACAGTTAGCTGAATTTACAGTGGCTTGCAAAAGTATTCGGCCCCCTTGAACTTTTCCACATTTTGTCACACTACAGCCACAAACATGAATCAATTTTATTGAAATTCCCCGTGAAAGACCAACACAAAGTGGTGCACACGTGAGAAGTGGAACGAAAATCATACATGATTCCAAACATTTTTTACAAATAAATAACTGCAAAGTGGGTGTGCGTAATTATTCAGCCCCCTTTGGTCTGAGTGAAGTCAGTTGCCCATAGACATTGCCTGATGAGTGCTAATGACTAAATAAAGTGCACCTGTGTGTAATCTAATGTCAGTACAAATACAGCAGCTCTGTGACTTGTGTATGGTCACAGAACATCCACAACTGACTCCTGGAAGACGTATGGAGCGAACTCCAGGATTAAAAAAAAAAAAAAAAAAAAACCCAAAAAAAAAACAACCAACACTTACCATAGCTCCACAAAATCTGGGTTCGGAAGAAAATTCAGGGGGAAGTAGAATGGGAGGGAGAGCCTTCAGTTTTCAGGCCCCTCTTCTGTGGAACCAGCTTCCAGTCAGGAGACAGACACTGTCTCTACTTTTAAGATTAGGCTTAAAACTTTCCTTTTTGCTAAAGCATATAGTCAGGGCTGGTTAAGGTGACCCTGAATCCTGTAAACTGCTGGAGAGTATTTCCTTTTTGGTCACCTTTCTCACTCAACATGTGTTAATAGACTTCTCTGCTGAATCACACTTGTTATTAATCTCTGGATCTCGTCCACAGCATGTGTTTCATCCTGTCTTCCTTCTCTCTCCCCATCAGAGGGAGCATTCAAAGAGCTGTGCGACGGACGCCTGATGTCGGAGTTTTGTCACTTCCACAAGTTGTAAAATGTTTTGCAGATCCATTGCAGACCCCCTGCACTAGCCTGTCCCGCCGCCTGCTCGCCTGCCTGTTCTTTTGGAGATTTACCTCACCTCTGCCTGTGATCACCGCCCGCATCTGTATTTACTGTGTATCAAGTAAGCTCTCCAACTCTCCCTGTTTACATATGTTCACCCCTTGGCTTGCGGCGCAGTTCCCTAACTCTGTTTTGTCCCTCATCCTCAGTTCACTCCAGTGCACCACCCATCCTCCCGCATGCATCGGCTCTGTTTCATTCCCTCTCGGTCCTTGCACATTTATCCGATCACTGTAAATAACCCCGTCTCTTGTAAATATCCCCTATCACTGTAAATAAAACAGCATTTACTGCAACCGCCGAGCCTGTGTGTGTTTCTGCTACTGAGTCCAGCCGTTATAGTCAGTCACCTAACATAAAGTAGGGAAACTGTCACGGTTCTGCTGTGTGGCAGGCAGGTTTAGGACTCAAATGCAGGACTCAGACCACAAAAGAGTTAAATTTTGAGAGGCAGCTGTTATTGCCGCTGAACATCCAAACACGATGAGAAAGAACATATAACCAAAAACTGGAAACTAGAAACTAAGGCCTGAGGAAAAAAAGAAACAACAGGAAACTAGGAAGCTATTAAACTTGGAACAGACTCTGAAATAACGAGGAGCACGGAGAAATACACACACTGTAAATACACAGGAACAAGAGGGAATGAGGAATTGACCTCACGAGACAGGGGAAGCGAAACTAGAAACGCTGACATGAAACAGACTTTCAAAGCTAAACAGGAAACAGCCAACTGACACAGACCCAGACCTGACACTGAACCAAAAGGGACACATGAACCAAACCTAAAAACTAGAAATCACAGAACAAAGAACTAGAGCACTAGAAATACAGAGAAAGAAACCCAGACACTAATTGTGATAACAATGAGGAAAATCAAACATCAAATCAGAACACAAGAAGTCCTTTACAGCGAAGAAATCCTAGAGCAATAATGATAACAAAATAACACAGGGTCACCGACCCAGGACCGTGACAGAAACACAGAGCAGGCGGACACACAATCATGAGGGACGAGGCAAAACTGAACCAAGACAAACTGAAAAAATAAATGTAAAGCATAAAAGATCAGGAAGTAACTGAACACAGGGAAATACAGAAATACAGACGTGACTCAGAAATCACAGGAGTGCAGGAAAAACAAACTCAGGGGCATAAATATGATTACAAATTCTCAAAGGAAACTGAGAATAAAATCATGAAGAGAAATAAAATAGAACTTGAGCTGAAGTGACACTCTGTGCTAATTTAAAAAGTATTGTCACTTTTTCTTATTTCCACTGTTTTGATTCCCTCTCTAGTCCCTGTTTGATTCTTAGTTGTGGATTAAGCATGAATGTGTGCTGCACTTAGGTCTTCAACAAATCTGACACCTCCAGAATCAAGCAAGGCCATTTCACAAAACACCGAACTGCTCCTTTAAAGCACAATATAGCACCTTAACAGATATCATTCATTACTCTCTCTCCACCACCTCTGTATTGTTGTTTTCCATAATAAACACACAAAAACAACCACAACACATAAAAAATGAATAATTAGCTTCAGATTTTAATTTTTTGTCCAAATCTGTGTCTCAAATTTTTACTTACGGTAATCTTTTTTCTGGTGCATTCACAGCCACATGCAGAGACATCTGAAGTGCACCTTGACTAATCAGTGTAAATTCACACTGGTGATAAAGCTGAGTGTGGAAGGGTGGAAAAGAAGCACTTTTTGGCACTTTACCTTCATTTTTTATCAATCAAGGTTGCTGTTTGGATCAGATGTGGCAGTTTTCAGCTACGTGCACAACACAAAGTCATGCACAGCCTGAGGGAGCATGGACGTGTCCAAAGTGAGAGAGTGTAAAATTAGTTTCCAATCTTGCTTCATAAACAAAACCACACACTGAAATCAAATCAAACATTTAATTTCAAAACACGATTAATCACTGTCAAGTCTTTTATGACTGGATTATTTTCTACTAATTACCCTACTCCATCCCTACTCTGTCATCATTAAAACAAGTGTTGTCTTTTTTCCTCCTCCACGCTGAAAAATCTCAGCTTCTCTTCCTTCAGGCCACGCTCTTGCTCAGCTTCCCTGATTGGTTGTTTTGCCTGCATGTCATAGGAGTCCTCCATGACTGCCCTTCCTCTGTTAGAATAGCTGATGTAGGACCAGGAGATGACAGAGCCGTTGTAAGACCTAAAAACACAAGGCCGATTATAAATAAAAATAATTTTGTTTAAAAATAGATTATGGATGTTAGATATAGGGACAGCTTTTGGTGGCAGTGTAATGCAAACTCAGCAGCACACAATTATAATTGCAAAGGACACATTTGGGCAAAATATGGTGGTTCTAAAGAAACAATTCACTCAAAAAACAGTAAAAGATAAATTGTCTGATTCTTATACAGCACATTTCTACTCTGAGCACTAAAAGTAGCACTTTCTCTACATAAGTGCTTTCTGTTCAACATTCATACACATTCACTGGATGTATCACAGAGTAAAGTGGAGTTAGTGTCTTGCCCAAAGATATTTGGCACACAGACTGGAGCAGCCAGGGATCAAACTACCTTCCCTTCGATGACCTCCTCTACCTCCTGAGCTGCAGCCACTGAACCAGGTACCAACCAGGCACCGCGCTCACATAGATGACTTCAGGTCTGCACTGTTATTTAACTTGATTCCAAAAGAGGGCGCTCCATGCCCAGATAAACTTTCTCCGTGATGACCATCAGCTGATGGTTGAACATTTCTAGTTTGTGCTACATATTTTAACATGAGATGTCATGCAGAGAGATGACAGAGAGATAACTATTGTTCTCATTAATAAATGAAGCAGACTTCTCACACCCATTGTGTAACATTATGATGCGTTTAGTTCATGTATTAGACTTTTTTTTTAACTATTGGGAATAAAACACACTTAAAATCAGTCTTAATGCAGTGATGATGGTCTGTGCTGCAGTGAGGTTTAAGTTAGCTGTACATGTAAAACTGGAACGCACACACACACACACACACACACACACACACACACACACACACACACACACACACACACCACACACACACGGGATCTTACCCATAGTAGCCTTTAGTGATGTAGTAGAAAACTTCTTTATAGTTCAGAGGATAATCCCACACGTGGACGTCTGTCAGCTGACCATCAAAACCCGGGAAGTCAATGACAGGCTCACCTGCCCACACATACTGAACACACACACACAAACGCACACACAGTGAAGGTTTTATTGGCTAACAGGGGTGTTTGCTTGTGTTTTTTGTTAGACTGCTGTAGACCTGAAATATGATTGATGTGTATATTTTGTTACCCATATTTCCATAGTTTGCATTCTGAGTGAAAAAAATGGCTTTTAAACTTTTAGAAAGGTTACAGCTTCCTCACTGTGTCATCATTTATTAGATGTTATGGATGCAGTAACTTTTCCACTCGCCTCAAGTCTGAAAGATGTTAATAAATAAAAGTGTTTCCTTTTCTATGCTACGTATCTAAACTAAACATGTGGGTGTATGTGGGTGTCTACACACTAATTCTAATAATTCTCACCTGAGATGGCAGCACCTTCCTGACGCTCATGTACGCACCATTGAACAGCTGGACCACACCTTTACTGGTGTCCACAGTGAGGCAGACACTGGTCCAGATGTCCTGTTTAATGTCCGGCCATGAATACACAATGGGTTCCAGGCCCACGCTGTTGTGATCCTGATATGATAGCGTGAATATGTCAGCGCTACCCTGCAGCTTTAGAGTGGATTTCTTTGGACTGACAGTGAAGAGCGGGAAGGTTTGATACATATAGTCAGTCATGTAACGCAGACACACAGACACACCTGTGAAAAGGTGAGTAAAAATGTAGACGTTACTTAACATGATTACTGACTTTACATGCAGTTTAAACAGGTTAAATTGGTTCCTGGAAATGGTCAGGAACAGTGTGTAACAGGCTTTGAGGTATGTTCCCCTTTCTGCAGTTAATAATCTCTATATCTGGGTGCTTAACCCACCACTGTTTCCATTATTTATGTAACAGATGAGCCTTTATGCTCCACCTTACTGATGTCTTCTTTATCTCTTGTCATCGTAGGTTTGCCTTTTAGTGCCATTTGTGTTGCTATGTCTTTTTCTGGACTTCCTTATCAGCTTCAATAAATCTAAATAATAAAGGAACTGACACCTGCACACCTATTTCCATCACCATGGTAACTTGTGCCGCAGACCTAGCTTCTGCTTAAACATTTTATGTTCATGAGATCAACAGGTATGAACTCGTCACCTACTGACCAATCAGTTTTCTGAAAAATACGTCACCTTTTCCTCAGACCTATTAAAAAGAGCCTGTAGAGTTTTTGTCTTTTTTGGATGAGTATCATGAAGAAATAGTGACTCTTAGAAGCATCTTTATTGCTTGCCTTTCCCCAGCTGTCCACATACAACTCTTAAATATTTTTATAATTTTTTAAGCTTTAATACAGTGGTATGACCCTAAAACGAGGCACCTATAGTTGTAGAACTTGCTTTTAGTTTGTATTCCAGTCTGTTTAACATCTCTGAGTTTTTCCAACATTATAATTTGAGCATCTTTATGAAATATGGGCCTCTGCAGTCTTCATATGCTGCCAACACCGCCTCTTTCATAGTTAGAATGGTTAACCCTAGATTTACCTTGCGTCCACTTTTGTGTGACCTCTTAGCATGGGGATGTAAAACATAAGGCCTGGGGTCAGATTTGGCCCAGTAAAGAGAGTTAATTGCAAGTAATAAAGGTTTTTAAAAACTATTAAATGACAGGGTTTTTTTCACAATCTGCCTTAGAAATTTCAGTTTGGGATTTTTTTAAAACATTTTTTTTGTGTTGTTGTTGTTGTTTTACAATTCGAAGACAGTCTGGGCAATCAGCTACCAAAATGTTTTATGCAATTTTACTCATTTGAGTTTTTTTTTTTTTTTTTTTTTTTTTTACAATTTGAGCCCAAAGAGTTCTGTTAAGATTTCTTAAATTTACCACAACAGAATTTTTGTATATTGTAGAAAAACTACAGGTAAGATTACACTTATTTAAAAATTATGGTAAGATACCTCAGAGATAAATGTGTAGAAAAGATTGAATTCAATAAAATCAAATTGAATTGAAGTGGTGCGGCCCTCTTAAGATCAAAGTTGGTTATATGTGCATTGTAATATGAGTTTGTCATCCCTGGCTTAGTAGGACTCCTGATGTTGCAGTAAGGGAAAGCCAGATTTAAAACGCTATGTCCAAATTGTTTTGTGTGTATGTAGGTTTTTAAAATTTTTTCATGGATTTCTGAACTACCGAACTTCCTAGCTGGAATCCCGGGATCTCCCAGGATTGGGGACGATATTTTCCAGAGAACTGATTTGTCATCAGGGAGGTCATTCTGTTTATGTTGATCTCTTCTTTCCACAGTCTGCTCTGGGGCAGGTTATCTTCACAGCTTTAGCTCGTCGATAAGAAGTTAACTGTTTTTGTAACCCTGAAAACCTGCTTAGTAAAAAAGGCATCTGCTACCTTTTTAATGCACACAAAATTATGTCATGGTATTACATCAGGTTTTGATACAGAAATGAACTGTAACAAAGATTGTGTTGCTCTTGGTTTTCTTTTGTTTAAAAACCTTTCTATAAGAGACCAGACCAACGAAGAAACATAAAAGTCAGTGTTTGAATAATGAGTACAAAAAATTGAATGCCCTGCTCACCTGTAGTTGGACTCACTGCAGTTGGGGCTCTGGTTGTAGCTGCGGTGGTCATGAGAGCTCTGTCTTTGTGTCTTCTGGTTTGGTAGGGAGTGGGGAAATGATAACTGGGGGGATAGAAGGTTACTCCTCCATTATTAGAAGACAGAGTGAACATCTTCCCATTTAGATTTAGTCCAGCACGTCCTGAAGAAAGAAACAGAAAGCCTGAACTAATATAAAAATGATCCTTTCACTCTTTGTGTGTCTGTCAGTTTCCTGTTATGATACTTATATAATTCTACTCTACCTCAACACGTAACGCACTACAAGCCTCATTCATGCAATCAAACACACATTTAAGAAAAAGAATACCTCCTACATCACAAGTTTGTGTGGTTTAGATTTGGTGTGTGTGTGTGTGTGTGTGTGTGTGTGTGTGTGTG
>NW_024582544.1:940201-944462 GCF_018398535.1 Haplochromis burtoni
CCTGTTGTTGTTAGCCATGCATCTGGTTGTCCAGGTGGGGCTGGTCCAACACCAATGACCTCCATCGCTGGTAGAATAATCATCAGAATGGCAACAAGAAGCAGTTTCATCTTCATCATCCCTGACACTGTAGTGAAGCGTCTGAGCATCTGTGCTGTGTGGATGTGTTTTTCTCTCTGCTCCCTCTCTGAATCTGAGCAGGCTTCACTTCAGCTCATTTAGTTATGTTCCTGTTTGAGATGATATCAGCAGCTTTGAGTCCAACACTCTACAATTGTTGCCACTTCTGACAACAAAACATGGAGTCAAGCAAGCGTTCCTATTTCCTTCTGTTTCTTCGCTGTACCGTCAGGTGATTGAGTTCAATTTAAAGATTCCTTGACTGCACATTTGCCTTTATGTTTACTTTTGTGAACAGACATAACATTGTATCTGCCATGGCCATAAAAAGGAATAAATATAGCATTCACATTACAAAATATCAGGTAACAAACAAAACACTTCTTGCCTTCAGAATCTGTTGTGCAGCTTTCACAGTATGTTTTGAACCTTTGTACTGTGAAGAGTCTCCAATCAGTTTTGCTGTATCTGGCTCAAAGCAAAACTCTTTGCTCTCTCATTTGTTCTCCCACATTGAAAAGTGCTCTATTGGATTGCGATATGGTGACTGTGGACTGACAACAGTTAAAATCTACTTCCAACTATGTTTCCTCCTATTGTGGCTCTGTAGTAAAATCTCTCTATAACTTCTTCTTTTGAAACAAACTGGACACAAAAAACAAAATGCCACAGCTGCTGCACAAGAAGTTTAATAGATAAGAAGACGCACTTCTGCTTATGGTGATTTTTTTAATGTACCTGTTTGATGCATCAATTCAGGTATAAATGACTTTATAGCCTAAATGTAAATACAGATACTGGAGTGTGTTAAACTGTTTTAACTGTTTCCTACCCCACACTTTGAGAGAGCAGCACCAGCCATTACTTACAAATGGTCATGCAAAATCAAACTTAATACAAATACCTGAATCCCAAACATCTATTAGGATAGTCTTAAATATAACACTAAATGTGATTCAGAACATTTTTGCTTTTGGTTGCATAATTCTACATACCGGTAGTTGTTTTACATGTTGCCCAGAGGAAACCCACACAGGCACGGGGAGAACATGCAAACTTCACACAGAAAGGCCTGGAGACAAGATGCGTTCACAGCGCCTATAACAGCTGATGTGATTAAACTTACTTTTAAGCAATGTTCCCTCTAAGCTGCGCGCGTGCCCAATTGCGCACTGCTGGCACGGTCTCTGCGCACACAAAATCTGCGTTGCGCACACACACAAAAAAAATCTAACCTGAATTGAAATTAAAATTAAAAGTTTAACAGTTCTGTTTTGCAGTGTTAGTCAGTATGTGACTGTCTGCTCCCGTATGGGATTAGAACGATGCCACCTAATCCCATAGTCCAGCCAATGATGCGATTCACATTTGTATATACACAGCTAATCAATGTCGTTGACAGGCTATGACAGCGTCCTTATGTGCCGACACCGGTGTTTTAGCTAGCAAAGCAGCGTGGCTGATGTGGAGTGAAGCCACGTTAATGACAACGTGTACAACCATTGGAGATGTGAGCAGGACAGACGGAACAACTGACGGGGAAAGTGTGGACTTTATACCAGTTTTTAAATTGTGTTGATCGGCCACAGGAGAGAAAAATCCCAAACTCTGCTGCTTCAGGCTGCTGATGCTCCACCCACTGAACGTGAGTTTGACCACAAACACGGCTTAAAGGAAGTTTCGGTGAAGGTAGGAGAGGAATGAGGAGTCCACCTTGCCTCAGATCAACTTTTATTAACTTTTTAAAGTTTTATAAACAGTTAATAAACTCTTTGCTTCATAATTAGCTCCCACAGTTTTTGTAAACACTCACAAGTCCAGTTTATCCTGTGTTCCTGAACATTTCCCAGCATTTTTTTCGTGTACTTGCCATGCATGAAAATACTTACTTCAAGTTATTCCTCCTAAAGGTGGTTCTAAAAACTACTGAATCATGCAGTGTGATGGTGCAATAGGTTATGTGTTGTTCATCTGAGGATTTATTTAACTAATTTTAAAACCTGGATCACTTAATTTTTTATTATGTCCTGACAAATAAAAGTGTAGAACTAAAAGAGGGTGTGCTTTCTTTTTACCATGCTGTACTGTTGTTATGTATCCTGGCATCCTTTCACCTGTCTCATTCACTTTCTGTCTAAATGTAATTCAATTGTCATAAACCTGCTTTTGTAGATGTTTGAGGATATTTTCATTTTCGCTTTTGGATATACGTGGATAGGCCTGCAGGCCTGTCTGGCCCACAGACTATATTTTGCCCAAGCGTGACGAAATTACATCAGCAAACATGCAACATGTGTTTACTGATGCACATCTTACATAACAGCACTGCCTTTTACGTAGCTGTACGACAGGACAGGACAACAGGAGGGTTCATTAAAGATGATAAATTATTTTGTTAATACTAAGATAAATAATTATATTGATAATAATAACTGAATAATTGTTTTGTTTTTGCTGTGGCCCATATACTGACGTGAAGAATAGTGCAGTTGGCCCTTGAAGTTGCTTTTTTTTGTTGGAGAGGATTTGTTTGTTGTTGCAATTTTAAAATAAGTTATTTAAAAAGCAAATAATTAATTGATATGAAGGCAATATGAGCAGAGAGTACATATATGCTGAGGGATTGGCTGTGTTAGTTCAGTGAGAGAGTTTTTGTAAAGAAAACAATCTTCACTAGCAGTCAAAAACTAATGTGAACGCTTATGTCTGCATTTTTATTTTGTTAAACACGAACAAAATTATAGCAGAAGTGCTGCCAGAAAGAGGGTACCAATTTGTTTATTTGGTAGTTTAATGAATTCCATTTTTTGTCTTGTTATACAATATTTGAAATTTAAAAAAAAACAACACTACATTTTTAAAATATTTGTGGGTGTTGTCCTATTTGTTTGTTTGTACTACTTGAACAATAAAGTGGCCCTCCAGATGACGGTGCCAACAGTGGCCCACAGCTCGTTTAAGTTTGAGACTCCTGATCTACATCGTCACTTTACAGACTGGTGGATGAATACACGTTCTGTTCATTTTTTTCTTTGTTAATAAATTCTGACATTTTAGTTACCACATCATATTGTATCCCTTTATTTGTCACAGTCCCAGGCTGCGGAAAAACACATATTATTCTTACAAAGATCAGCTCATTGTTTCCACTGCTTTTCCAACGACTGAACAACCCCGATTCCAAAAAAGTTGGTGAACTGTGTAAAATGTAAATAAAACAGAATTTACGACGATTCATAAACATGTATTTTACTCACAATATAACATGGAAAACATGTCAAGTGTTTGAACTGAGTGAATGGAACATTTTAAGAAAAGTATTAGCTCCTTTTGAATTTGAAGGCAGTAATAAGAGGCTGTGCTGTTATGTGAGATTTGCATCAGTAAATAACTGTCCTGATGCAGCACCTTCCCTTAAATCATGTGGATGGGATGTTACGTTGGTCTAAGACCTGCATGTACCTTTCACAGATACTGATGCACCATCTGAGACACTGGATTTTAACCAGTGCTCCTACTATGGTTAGAATTTGGCTGACATCCACCAAGGTCTTCAAGGTCAAGGTTTATTGGTTGAAAATTGACAAAAATCCTTGTAACCAAGTGTGATGTAGATTGTCAACATAATAGAAAATACCATATAAAAGTTTAAAACATGATGTCACATTTGACCTCTGACCTCACATTTACATTTCGCATCTGCCTTTTTTCAAGGAAGTATTGTCAAGAGAAACAGAATGAGCTCCCTAGTTAGTTAGAAATATACAGTCATTTACAAATCAGTACCTATTGTCCATCATCTACTTCTGCATACTGTTTGTGTAATCAGAGTAAACACTTTTCAAGTTACCCTTATGTGATTTTTACTGCACTGCAAAAACAACTTTTTTAGATTTGGGGTTTTACAGTTTTGAGGTTCTTTACATTTAGCAGCAGTTCGAGTCAAACTTTATTAAAACATATCAAGATATTATGCTAATAGTTCATTATTAATGATTCATTAATTGGAGTATACAGAATTTTACATCAATTAATTTTGTGCTTTTCTTTTCTAAAAGACCCCAAACTGCTGAGCAGAAGAGTATTAACTAAATGTGGTATTAAAAAACAATTCCTTGAAAACATCTTAAAATGTCATCTT
>NW_024582544.1:944804-980730 GCF_018398535.1 Haplochromis burtoni
TCATGAATTATTTGAATTGTGGTTTAAACCTGATTGTTCTTTTAATTAAACACTGACAGAAATTCTGCTAACAACGAATATTTAACCTTTAGAAAAGGACAGGAAGTTAGATCCTTACCAAAATAAAACAGACTGTGATGGTGTTTTTTTTTTCTTGGCCACTGTCTTAAATGATTTTACGTGACTCTTTTGCATGCTATAAACTGCTCTCCTGTTTACTTCCTGTTTTGTCCCCTCGTTTATCTTTCTGCCTGTATTTGATCTGTGGCCATCGTACAATGTTTTTAATGTCCTACTGTAATCCTAACTATTCCCCCCATTTAGCGCATGTTTCTTTTATTTTACTGTGAATTTTATTTTATTGTTTTATTCAAACAGTAATTTCCATATTATCAAAGAGCAGAGCCAGTAAAAGCCCAGTGTTTATCAAAATAACACAAAGATACACAACCTCTCCACCATGACAACTTTATTATACAATAAATACAATCAAAGGGACTCTGAAAAGATAAACAAGGTAAGAAAGATTTATGTAATACATGTGAAAAATAACAATAGCCACAATGCTACAGAAACACCTTAACAGAAACATTCACCCAACAAAAGCAGCAGCATATTACGTCCTCTTTAATTTTACTTCATACACCAAGTTTCAACATCAGTCATGTTTCATAAATAACCACTAAATCATGTGTTTCTACTACAATGACAAATGATTCCAACAGTTCATTTGTGAAATAAATGAAATCAGTTAGAAGAAATAACCTCAAATAAAAATGATGAAGATAAAAAGTGGAGTTAAATTTTGATTTTACGAAAATGAAGGTTATAAGGAAGCCGAGAGGGAGTGCAAAGTGCACGATTTTGAGTTTTCTTTAGCTTTTAAAATTTTACATTTTTAAAGTTCTGATTAATTTCACCTCCTTGTGCCTTTAAATCATTTAAATAAAACACTCAGAGGTGGAAAACCCTACATCATTTAAACTAAAGGCAACTCGTGTCTACATTAAGGCCACAGCTTGTAAATGGGGAACAAATCACAAATGACGTCTGTTCACAGTTAAAATCATTATAACTGATTGAATTTAACCACTTTTTACATGGTCTGGTTTGGTAGTCTTTTCTAAAATTTCCTATTAGTATTCTGAATGTCTTTTGTCCTCCTCATGCCAACCCATTTAAAAAAAAAATGGAGACATTTTAGCTGACTCAAAACACTAAATGTCTGCTGTAGGAACATGGGCAATGAAAGACGAATATAGTTTTTGGGTCTGAACAGTGAAGTCCTCACAGTTTGTAAGTGCATTGTAATGGCCACCAGGGGGCGATACCTGTGGCTGCAAAAAGACTGCTTGTCCTACAGTATCTATGCAAAAACATCCCTCTGCCCTGACCCCACTAAACACTCAGGTCATATTGAATAAAACCGTCAGTCCATTTAGTTCATTATGGTCATTTTAAGAGCCCGGCTATCCTTGTGATTGACAAGACATTATCCAATGAGCTGATTGTTTCAAAACAATCAGCTCATTGGTGATGGTGAAAAAAAGAAAAAAACTGAACTGAACTCGAGGCTTCACAGCAGTAGTTCATTAACCAACGCGTGACGTCCATCTTATGGTGTCTCTATCAGAGATATAACAGCAGATATAAAATACTCCATCTTTGGTCCCTCCTGCTGAGGATTTAACCACAATCGTGTCTCAAATCTCATTCGTCCATATTTACAAGTGCACAGCTGGGTTCACATGACAGCTGCATGAAGCGCTACATTTGCTGTCAAATGTCTTTGTGACGAGGCAGATTTAACAGTTGCAAAGGATCCTACACGCTCCTTCTGGATTCACTGTTCGCTCATAGAAAGTAAAGCAGAGCTCCTCGTCCCCCTGATGTCTGCTACCGTTTCAGGATCTCATTAGAGAGCCAGTCCAGACCTTCAACCAGACCGGTGCCGCTGACGGCGCAGGACGGCTGGACCGACCACTGCACAGACACAGAAGGATGAAAATATTAACAAGACACAGAAACAATAGGGCTACAAACAGCATTCATCAACGTCTTCAACTTGTAATGAATCATTTTAGCTAATTACCCTTTCATAATAACTGCATGTGGGTTCAGTTTGGGGCATGGCTGCTTTGACTGACAGGTGTGCCAACACAGATAATACCTGTCTTGTTCTTCTTGTATGTTATTAATCTGTTTCTCAGCACTAATCAGCAAGTCTTTGTGTTGCCCCCTGCACAGTTTATGCAAACCAAGTCACTTTAATCACACTACTAACCACATGTGGAAGACAGAAAACTCTGGAGCCAAACTTCTCCCATGCTCAGCAGAAGCTGGGGACACCTACCGGCTGTGACACTCCTTTTAAACTCAGGGCCTCGATGATGTCACTGACCGACATGGCTCTGGGTAAATCCTGCTTGTTAGCAAAGACCAGCACGGCCATGCCCTTCAGCTCATCCTCCTGCAACTGCAACAGGACAGTAAAACTAACTTTAACACGAGTCTGATGATGGTCTATTTCAAACTCAGACCTCTGACTGGTACTGTGTGGATTAAAAGCTGAATGAAGCAGTGTCGAAGTACCAAAGTCGTTAAAAGTTAACTAAAACGAAACTAAACTACAAGTAAAAATAAAAACATTCTAGTTAACTAAAGTAAAAGCTAAATTAATGAAAACTGATGAAAAACAAAACTATGGATAAGTTTAAATCTTTTTACCAGTGTGTGCAGCTCCTCAGATGCCTCTTTGATCCTCTCTGGGTCGTTGCTGTCGACCACAAATATCAAACCCTGAAGACAAACAGACAATATTTAAAAGCTCCTCACTGCAGCTGCTTCATAAAACACAAACACAGACTCCTGGGTTAAACGCCGGTGTTTACAGCAGCAGTCTCACCTGTGTGTTAACGTAGTAATGTCTCCACAGCGGCCTGATGATCGTCTGCCCACCAACATCCCAAACTGTGAAGCTGATGTTCTTATACTCCACAGTCTCCACATTAAACCCTGCACACGCACACACACACGGAACCATGTTTATTATTATTTAACTCTTTTATATTTCTCTCTCATAACAAGATGGAGGTTAAAAATGCTGACCAATAGTTGGGAGGGTGGCGACGACCTCGCCCAGCTTCAGTTTGTACAGCAGGGTGGTTTTACCTGCAGCATCCAGACCCACTGCAGAAACACAAACACACACAGACACACACAAGTGTTACTGTTGAAAATACAACCCATATTCAGCTGTCACGTATGAGTTTAGGGGCAAAGGATGCAGACATGTTACTTAAGTGAAGGCAATACATAAAATATCCACTTAGAACAACTTTCATTTGAGAACCCCTAGTTTCTGAGGGGCAGCCAATTAGGAAGAAGACGGGGAGGAACTACAACATCTTGCATCAGACAGAGGATGAACCTGGCTGCACCAAGGCCCAGTATTAAACAAATAAGGATTATTTGGAACTGTCAATCATGCAAAGCTGCTCTAGCAGAGTCTAAGAATAAAAACAAGAACATTCCCTTGTGTATTGTTATGCTACACATCAGTAATATCAATTATATTCTATGGCTGCTGATGCATTAACGTAAAGTAGTATTTTAGTTATATAGCTTGCAGCTGATTACCATCACTTAACATCACAAGTCATATTTTATAAGATGAACACAGGTTCTGTATGTAAACCATCATCAGTTAAGTACCTGTAATACAAATAAAAGTACGTAATACTTATACCTAGCCACACATACTGTAGTACTTATTATTCTTCACATTCCAATGTATTCAGTGTATTATGTAATATGGCAACAGCAAATAAGGGCAGGCTATGTAAAAATATTCATTTGCAATGCAAACTGTGGGCATCATAGAGTCCCAGAAAGTTTTTTCATTAGAAGAAATTTGAATGAATCAAAGCTGAGGCTCAAGTTTGCAAAAACTGCACAACAGCTTTCTTCTGAAGTTGCTCAGTATAAGAAAAAGTTTCTTTACGTTGTTAATGACATGTTGTTGTTTTTTGTTTGCTTGCGCTTGATTGTCATAGTAATATTTTTTTTAATAAGTAAAGAAAAATATAAGTCTGAAACGATTAATTAATAATTAAAAGTCAAATATATTCAAGGTCAACCTTAACTATGTAATAAAGCTTATCCTAAACTGAGATAAGATAAAATGACTTTATAGTCTCCTTTGAGTGAAAATCGTTTGAATCAGTCACCACAAAGAAACCCCTCAAACAGATGCACTATACAGATAATTACAGATGTTATAGATATATACTGTAGGTGATAAAGATAAGAACCATAACTTTTAAACTTATTTGCTCTTTGTAAGTAGAAAACAACCAAAAAGTGAGGAGAAAACTTAACAAAACTGCAGACTTTGCTTGTACGGGACTACATCTAGTAGTCAGCGATATCAGTAAGAACTCGGCATACTGGAAGCTCTGATAATTAAGCTAACATTAACTTACCCATCAAAATCCTGACGGGATGCTTGGAGAAGAGTCTGGAGAAAATGTGTGAGATGATGACGCCCATGGTTCAGCTAAGCCTCAGGTAGAAAGTGTCTCTCAGGTAGAAAGCCTCTCCGCTGTGCCTCTTTGTGTCTTTGCATGTGTGTGTCGGTGTTTTATAGCGCTCCAGCGTGTTGTTTTGGTCTGTGTATGTGTTATCCATGGTGTCATCAAGACTCCTGTCAAATCTGGACACGGTGGCACTGGTAACACCACCGGAAAACACTGGAAAACTCAACTTCCGCTAATCCAGCTTTCAAACTAAGAGAGCTTTCGAGCCGTTCTTCTTCTTCTTCTCATCATTTTTATTATTTGGAACCAACTAAGCAATAAAATGACTTTTGAAACCTGACTGGAGATCATAACTAACACATACAATCTACTCACATTAAGAAAATAAACACTTGCTTATCAAAAAGTGGTAACTGAGGATCAAGAGCACAATTTTCCATTTCACATATAGTTGCCTTTACAAAACTTTAGAGTTTTAACTTTAGCAAACAAGGTAAAAATGGAAGATGTATTACAGTGTTTTTGTTCCTCTGTTCCCATTTTGTTAAAGAAATGTTTTGCAAATTAATGCGCAGAACAATTAAATTTGTTTTGCATATGAATAAAACAATCCTTAAATTGTTCAATCAGGTTTTGTCGCATTTCCATGACATAATTTAAGTAAAAATGTTGCGGTGCTGTGTAACAGTAATCTTGTTCCTGAGTTTATTGTTCTAACTTCTGATATCTCTGATTCTGTTTTCCAACAATTCCAACGGCTCGAAAGCGCTCTTAATTTGAAAGCTGGATTAGCGGAAGTTGAGTTTTCCAGTGTTTTCCGGTGTTGTTACTAGTTCCACCGTGTCCAGATTTGACAGGAGTCTTGACGACACCATGGATAACACATACACAGAGCAAAACAACACGATGCAGCGCTATAAAACACCGACACACACATGCAAAGACACAAAGAGGCACAGCGGAGAGGCTTTCTACCTGAGAGACACTTTCTACCTGAGGCTTACCTGAATCATGGGCGTCATCATCTCACACATTTTCTCCAGACTCTTCTCCAAGCATCCCGTCAGGATTTTGATGGGTAAGTTAATACTTGTTATGACAACAACATGCAATTTTATTCTTTCTGACACATTGTGATGTAATTTAAACTGACATGAGTCTCGTGTAGTTTAATTATCAAAGCTTTAAGGATTATTACTTATTGTCTCTGCAGTTTTTGCCATTTTTCGCCTCAGTTTTTGCTTACTTCTTATTTACAAAGTGAAAATAACATTAACAGTAATGATCTTTATATTTATAATTCACCTATAGTATGTAAAATATGTGAGAACTTCCTCTGCAGTGTGAAGACATTTTCTTTACATATTCTAAGTGTTATTATTACTAATTACTATTTGTGTGGCCTGAACAAAGAAAGAAAAATCAATCCATTAATTAAATAAAAAAAACATTAATAACAAAAAAGCAAGCTAAAAACAAAAAAACTGAGCAATATTAAGATCGTATGTGATTTTTGTCAACTTTGTTTAGTTGTTCTAAGTGGATATTTTATGTATTGCCCTCACTTAAGTAACATGTCTGCATCCTTTGCCCCTAAACTCATACTTGACAGCTGAATATGTGTTGTGTTTTCAACAGTAACATGTGTGTGTGTTTGTGCTTCTGCAGTGGGTCTGGATGCTGCAGGTAAAACCACCCTGCTGTACAAACTGAAGCTGGGCGAGGTCGTCGCCACCCTCCCAACTATTGGTCAGCATTTTTAACCTCCATCTTGTTATGAGAGAGAAATATAAAAGAGTTAAATAATAATAAACATGGTTCCGTGTGTGTGTGTGCGTGTGCAGGGTTTAATGTGGAGACTGTGGAGTATAAGAACATCAGCTTCACAGTTTGGGATGTTGGTGGGCAGACGATCATCAGGCCGCTGTGGAGACATTACTACGTTAACACACAGGTGAGACTGCTGCTGTAAACACAGGCCTTTAACCCAGGAGTCTGTGTTTGTGTTTTATGAAGCAGCTGCAGTGAGGAGCTTTTAAATATTGTCTGTTTGTCTTCAGGGTTTGATATTTGTGGTCGACAGCAACGACCCGGAGAGGATCAAAGAGGCATCTGAGGAGCTGCACACACTGGTAAAAAGATTTAAACTTATCCATAGTTTTGTTTTTCATCAGTTTTCATTAATTTAGCTTTTACTTTAGTTAACTAGAATGTTTTTATTTTTACTTGTAGTTTAGTTTCGTTTTAGTTAACTTTTAACGACTTTGGTACTTCGACACTGCTTCATTCAGCTTTTAATCCACACAGTACCAGTCAGAGGTCTGAGTTTGAAATAGACCATCATCAGACTCGTGTTAAAGTTAGTTTTACTGTCCTGTTGCAGTTGCAGGAGGATGAGCTGAAGGGCATGGCCGTGCTGGTCTTTGCTAACAAGCAGGATTTACCCAGAGCCATGTCGGTCAGTGACATCATCGAGGCCCTGAGTTTAAAAGGAGTGACACAGCCGGTAGGTGTCCCCAGCTTCTGCTGAGCATGGGAGAAGTTTGGCTCCAGAGTTTTCTGTCTTCCACATGTGGTTAGCAGTGTGATTAAAGTGACTTGGTTTGTTAGCTGCAGTCATAAACGGTTTCGGCTGTGTGCTGTGTCTTGTTAATATTTTCATCCTTCTGTGTCTGTGCAGTGGTCAGTCCAGCCGTCCTGCGCCGTCAGCGGCACCGGTCTGGTTGAAGGTCTGGACTGGCTCTCTAATGAGATCCTGAAACGGTAGCAGACATCAGGGGGACGAGGAGTTTTGCTTCACTTTGTTTGTTGAGTCTTCTGTCTTCTATGAACTGAGGTGAGAGGTGAATTCAGAAGCAGCGACTTTGCAACTGTTAAATCGGCCTCATCACAAGGACATTTGACGGGAAATGCTGTCACTCAGAGTCCTAGAAGAGACTCAAAAACAGGAGATAAAAGTCTAAACGGGGCTAATTTCCATGAATTTTTATTAACTTTTCATTTTTTTAATCACTTTTGTTCAAACTTTCTGAGACAACAAAATAATAATATAATTGTATATCTACTGTTATAGCTCTGATAGACACAGCATAGATGGACATCACCCACTGCTTAATGAAATATTACTGTAAAGCCTCAAGATTTGTTTGTTTTTTGTTTTTTTTCACCATCACCAAATTGTTGTTTTGAAACAATCAGCTCATTGGATAATATCTTGTCAGTCACAATGATAGCCTGGCTCTTAAAATGACCATAATTAAGTAAATCAATGACTGTCTTATTGAGTATGACCCAAAACCAGACATCATGAAAGTGTTTAGTGGGGTCAGGGCAGAGGGATGTTTTTGCATAGATTTTTAGGACAATCAGTCTTTTTGCAGCCACAGGTTTCGCCCCCTGGTGGCTTTTACATTTACTTAAAAACTGAGGGCGTCACTGTTCAGTGAAGCCACCATTTTTCATAAGGGTTGGCACATGGAGGACAAAAGACATTCAAAATGCTGATGGGAAATTTTAGAAAAGACCACCAAACCAAACCATGTAAAACGTGGTTAAATTCACTCAGTTATAATGATAATAACTGTTGAACAGTCCTCATTTTTGATTTGTTCCCCATTTACAAGCTATGGCCTTAATGTAGACATGACTTGCCTTGAGTTTAATTGAAGAAGGATTTTCTATCTCTGAGTGTTTTCTTAAAAAAAAAATTAAAGGCACAAGGAGGTGAAATTAATCAGAAGTTTAGGATTTTTTTTAAGAAAAATTCTAAATGGTGCACTTTATTTGATCAACAGAAGACTCTGATGGTCCCTCTCAGCTTCCTTATAACTTTCATTATTGTAAAAAAAAAAAAAAATTAACTGCACTTTTTATCTCAGGTTATTTCTTCTAATTGATTTCATTTATTTCACCAAAGAACTGTTGGAGTCGTTTGTCATTGTAGCAGAAACACATGATTTAGTGGTTATTTATGAAACATGACTGTGATGTTTAAACTTGGTGTATGAGGTAAAATTCTGGGTGAATGTTTCTATTAAGATGTTTCTGTAGCATTGTGGCTATTGTTATTTTTCACATGAATTACGTAAATCTTTCTAAACATGTTTATTTTTCCAGATCCACTTTGTCATTATTGTATAATAAAGTTGTCATGGTGGAGAGGTTGTGTATCTTTGTGTTATTTTAATACACACTGTTGGAATTTCCAGAGGGAGTTCACAATAAAATAACGTAACATGCACTAAATGTTCACTGCCATGATATAGATAAAGTAAAGCAGGTCGACCTTTGCAAAAGTGTTTCCTTCTCACCTTCACCTACTCCACTATGCCTGAACTCTATTCTTCAACTCTCTTTTGTCTCTGTTTTGCTTTTTTAATGGTTGACTCATCTACTGTTATTATCACTATTCCTTGCATGTTCACCTTTTCACCTGAATTGTCTAACTTCGTTCACATACACGTAGTCTTGCTTCTACTGACTTTCAATCCTCTTCTCTCCAGAGTTCACCTCCACCTCTCTTCCACCCTCTTCCTACTGTCACCGCAGATCACAGCGTCTACTGGACACATCATTGCTGCACCTTGGACCCATCTGCCACACATCTCTCCCACTTTCAACTTTCTCATGCAGTACCACAGCTCCTTTCTTGATACCCTATCGTATGTAGTTTCCACAAAGAGAAAGAACTTCTCAAAAACACTCTTAAACAAAGCATCTGTGATGTTCTTTCTTGTGAAACCACAGTGCTGCTCATTGATTGTTGTCTCTTTCCCACAGTCCTCGGTGTCCAGCCTCACATATAACTCACTGTAAGCCTTTTCCTTTGTGTATGCTTGCCTCCCAATTCTACTGTCTACTTTCTTCATCTCCCTGACTAGCCCACATTTTCCTTGCTAAACTCTTCTTTAAATACTTTCCTGTCCTCCTTCATTTCACCATCAAGTCTCCTTGTCCTCTTGACTCTGTTCAGTGGATACACCAAACAGCTAGTGCTGTACTTTTCCTAGTGAAATGTCTTCTCTACTACGCAGTGCCCGTCTTAACCCCTTGCTGAACTTTGTGCAACATTCCTCCTTCTTCACCTTCCACCACTTAATCCTTGCCTCTGCCTTCATTTACTTCCTCTTCTTAACATTCTCCCCTGACAACACCTTAGGTCTTCTATCCTTTCCAGATTGCTTCCTCTGTGTAAGATGTAGTCCACCTCTGTGCACCTCTGTTTTCTTGAACCAGTGTGAGTAGTGCACTTGGTGGCTCCACCGTGGCTTGTTCTGCCAGGTAAAGGTAAAAAAATTAAAAAAGATGTTAAAGCTTCACTTTCAGAGATGGAAAAGATGTGATTTGGAGCTGTATAAATAAAACGGAATTGAATTAAACTAAGATTAGATTCAAAATGTAAAGTTTGATAACTAATTTTCCAAAACATGAGGAAAAATATTAAATGATTTCTAAGCTGCTACATGTCACAGCATGTCATGCTTGCATGCAAAGCATAGTCTGCATCTCATAACAGCTTTTTGTAGCTCTATCGCGATATTTCTATTTCACTTCCTCTTTACTGATCTCTATTTTTAAGGATGGATTTAAACGACATGCTGCCAAGAGCAGTTGCAGTTCAGCCTCATTTCCTGTGGGAGGTGGTTGAGAGCAGAGATCTGTTCCCTTCAGAGAACAGAGTTTGTTTCTGTTCAGACAAAGCGAAACTAAACGAGAGTCACTGAGAGAGTGAAATGGCACAGCACAAAAATCTAATGGACAAGGAAATATTCTGCTGTTCAATCTGCTTGGATTTACTGACGGATCCGGTGACCATTCCCTGTGGACACAGCTACTGCATGAACTGTATTAAAACTCAATGGGATTCGGAGGATACAAAGCAAATCCACAGCTGCCCCCAGTGTAGGCAGACTTTCACACCAAGGCCTTCGCTGGTGAAGAGCACCATGTTAGCAGATTTAGTGGCTGAGCTGAAGAAGATTGGGCTCCAAGCTGCTCCTTCTGATCATAGTTATGCTGAACCTGAAGATGTGGCCTGTGATTTCTGCACTGGAGTAAAACTGAAAGCCATGAAGTCTTGTTTAATCTGTCTGGCGTCTTACTGTGAGAAACACCTCCAGCCACACTATGATTCGCTTACATTCAAGAAACACAAGCTGGTGGAGCCGTCCAAGAAGCTCCAGGACAACATCTGCTCTCGTCATGATGAGGTGATGAAGATTTATTGCCGTACTGATCATCAGAGCATCTGTTATCTCTGCTCAATGGATGAACATAAAGGCCACAACACGATCTCAGCTGCAGCAGAAAGGACTGAGAGGCAGAAGGAGCTCGAGGTGAGTCAAGAAAATATCCAGCAGAGAATCCAGGACAGAGAAAAAGATGTGAAACTCCTTCAACACGAGGTGGAGGCCATCAGTCAGTCTGCTGATAAAGCAGTGGAGGACAGTGAGAAGCTCTTCACTGAGCTGATCTGCCTCATCCAGAAAAGCTGCTCTGATGTGAAGCAGCAGATCAGATCCCAGCAGGAAACTGAAGTGAGTCGAGTCAAAGAGCTTCAGGAGAAGCTGGAGGTGGAGATCACTGAGCTGAAGAGGAAAGACACTGAGCTGAAAGCGCTCTTAAACACAGAGGATCACAACCAATTTCTACAAAATTATCTCTCACTGTCAGCACTCACCGAGTCAACAGAATCATCCAGCATCAATATCCGTCCTCTGGGGTACTTTGAAGTGGTGACAACAGCTGTGTCAGAGGTCAGAGATAGACTGCAGCACATTCTGAGAGAGAAATGCACAGACATCTCACTGATAGTCACTGAAGTGGATGTTTTACTCTCAGATCCACAATCAGAGCCAAAGAGGAGAGCTGGATTCTTAAAATTATCACATGAAATCACACTGGATCCAAACACAGCAAACACATGGCTGCTATTATCAGAGAGGAACAGAAAAACGACAGCAATGAATAATCAACAGCCCTATTCTGATCATCCAGACAGATTCACTGATTACTGGCAGGTTCTGAGCACCAATAGACTGACTGGACGTTGTTACTGGGAAGTTGAATGGAGAGGAGGAGTTCATGTAGCAGTTGCATACAAGAATATCAACAGAGCGGGGATGGGGAATGAATGTGGATTTGGAGGAAATGCAAGATCTTGGGCATTGAAATGTTCCCAAAACAGTTATACCTTTTGGCACAACAACATCCAAACCCCCATCTCAGGTCCTCAGTCCTCCAGAATAGGAGTGTACCTGGACCACTGTGCAGGTATTCTGTCTTTCTACAGCATCTCTGAAACCATGACCCTCCTCCACAGAGTGCAGACCACATTCACTCAGCCGCTCCATGCTGGACTTCGACTTAATGGTTGGTGTGTTTTTGGAGCAAGTGCCAAGTTCTGCGAACTCAAACATTTATAGTCTTTCATATTCAAGTGGGTTTAAATCTGGATTCGAAATACATTGATAAAAATTCATATTCGTATTGATGCCTTTATATGTTTTTGTCTTCCAGTTTATGATGTTAACTTAATGAAGACATCAGCAGAGCTGCCTCATTACAGATGTTGCTCTCGTTAATTTGTACATGTGCGAAGAAATCTATGATACATTTGCATGTATCTGTAGGGCAAACTGAGTGTTTTTGTTGTTGTTTTCTAAATTGACAAACAAAATATAAAACTTATAATTATTGAATAGATCATTTGTTGTATGTAATGTGTGAAAATAAATGTTTTTCATACATAATAAAAGAAAAAAGGAAAAAAAGGTGTTTTTGATCTTTTTAATTATGGTGAAAACATACTGCATGTGTGGATCATCCCTATGCAAGAAGCTGGTTTAAGTTGATGATGAGGTGACTCATCTAGTGATGCTGTGTGATATTGCAAACTTTGGTATCAGTCCAATACCAAGTAAATACACGGTCATGATTGCCGATACCAATACAGATACTTTAAACCTATAAAGCAGGTTAAAATCAGTGGATTTTTATCCACTGATCAGTTTGCAAATCATCATCACTTTCCTAAATAAAACACATTTTAATGATCATATAAAATGTCTGTGATTTTTACTTTTGTTCATAGGACAAAAGTAAAAATCACAGTAAAAAACAAACAAACAAAAATAAAAACAGTAAAAACAGTAAAAACATACCTTCCAGCTTTTCTTGTATTTGTTTCTTTTTAAACTAGGAAAATAAATTTCCTCGTCTTTAAAGCACTTTAGCTATTGTTGGTTGGTTTGAATGTGCGACGTGGTGTATATGCCCACAGTTTCAACTTTTTAGTTCAGGTTATTATAGCAATTAAGCAGTACACACTTTGTCAAACAATAAGTCTGACTTAATCAAATCACCTGAATCCTATTATTTACAAAGATACTTCTGTCCTTTATCAATCATTATATGACATTTTAATTAAGAATAAAAAAAAAATCATCTGTCCACTTTCCACTGCTCTTTTATTTTAATTTGCATTTCACATAATTTTATTTTACTGTGCTCCAAACCCATTTCAGAGTGTAATATTTTCATTTAACACAGCTACTTTTTTCCAAATTGGAAAAAAGTAGCTTTATTTATATATTAAGCTTTTTTACACTGCAGTATTACATAAAGTATCATTTTCTACAATAATATGTAAATCATGTGACAGAAAATTATCATCATTAAATATCATCACTAGTATAAAACTATTTTTTCATATGAAAATGCAAAACAATTTGCAGATCCACCTTACGTAGAGATAATGGTTTAGTTTTGTTTTCTTAAAAAGGTATACCAATATAATGACTAAAATTTACTAAATGAGCTTCATGTTTTATTAACTAGGACTTGAATGAAGTTATTGAGCCCATAATTCTTCAGTTAACTGCCAATAAGCCAGCTCATAGACCTGTAGAACAGCTGCCCCCTGCTGGCCATTACACAAATAAAATACAGATTAAATACATTTGGCCTAGCGGTATAGCTCACCGCACCACCACTGTGTCATAGCCGGCACAAACATAAATAAAACTGAAAAAATCCTTTTAATCTTTGTCTAAATGTTCCTTTCACTCTATGTTTGTCTGAAGCTCGTGCTGCTGGTGAAGTTTTGCTTGAAGTGAAAAACAAGAGCAGACTGAGTCAGGCGGATGGAGTTAGTGCTTTATTATCACCGTAAAGCCTTTTTTTGTTAATCATGACACGGGAACATCAATCACTGAAACATATTTACAGCTCAATATCAGCGATCCTGTCGGGTTTACTTCGTCTGTAAAGTGCAGCTCTGTCAACACGAGCCTTTCACTTGGTTACAGCAAAAACAAGAAAGCAATATCTCACCCCCACGTGTCCCAAAAAACTAAAATAAAAATAAAATCATCTTCAGTAACTGTTGATTTCGGCTTTTTAGAAACATCTCCACTACTTTAACCTCCCACAAACGGAGAGGTGTGTCTGTGGCCTCTTTCATCCCTACATGAAGAACATGAAACTTAAAAACCCCCACAAATAATCATTGTGAATCACTCTGGAAATGAAATGCAAGTTAATGAATAAATGTGCAATGAACATAAAAGGCCCCAAACAACGACCCACATATGCATGCCTGGTAAATATTAAGACATTAGAAGAAACGGACTCAGCAGGCAATGTGAAAGAAGATGGAGTCTGTTTTTTATGACACACAGGTGGTTATTGGTTTTTCAACACTGTATCAGAGGAGCTTAAAGTCTAGTGTTTTTCTTTTATGAACACAGAAAGCCATGTTCTCCTTTCAGTTTGAGGGAACTTGAGGGAAATTTGTGCTTTTCTCCCTTTTATTTATTTATTTATTTATTTATTTTAACAGACCTCCAACTTTGCAAATGTCAGACCAGCAATTCACACCCGGAACAGCCCCGAGAGAGGAGAGAAAAGCATCTTTGGCTCACTGACGTGGCCTTAAATCTTCACGGTTAATTGGTATGAGAGCTCATTAACGAGTGTTACTGTCATGCAAACTCTGCTTTCATTTACATGGGCTCCGACCCTTACAGCACGCTAACACACACATACAAACACTGCATACGAACAGCTTGAAATGCTGGAATACTGGACTGATTATGGCATGATTATGGCATGATTATGGCTTCACTAATAAATACCCAAGAAAAAAAAAAAAAAATCTAAATTCAGAATTTTTCCAAGTCTGTTTTAAATAGAATTTTTTTTTCTGGTTTAAATCAAATTTTCATATTTATGTTCATACTGGTTGTGTTTTTGCTGTAAAATCTGTACAAAAGTACACTCCAATATTTAACACAAGCAAATACGAGGCTCCTGCATGTTAAGATTCAAATGGGCATCCTCCAAAGATGAAGTCTTTTTAGTGCACAAAACAAATTTATTCATGCTGTTGAGGACTGTGGATTTAGCACTTCCTCTATCTTAAGCAGATACCTTTAGTAACCAGTACGATGAGTTCATGTGGCCATGTTAACGTCATCACGAGTCACCATGTAAACTTAGCTCCCAGCTGACTTCCTCACACTCAGCTGATTTTTTTTTAAGTTAAAATAACTTCTTCATATTTAATGAAGCCATGAAAATTTTTACCTTCGTTCTACAGACCCTTACAGAATCTTACAGACCCTTTAAGTAAACTGAAATTTGTGGCTTCTTTAATTAGTCCAAGACCAAGACTTGAAAATCAAAATAAAGGTGGATTTTTCCTTTAATATTGGCACCTGAAAGTCGATGAAGTGGACCTTAGATCCATCTGGAGCTCAGCTTTGAACCAAAAGGAACAAAAGTTAAGTTGTATTCATGATAAGTAAAACGACAGGTGTAATTTAAGTGGTCTAAATTTTCTCAGCAGGTAACAATCACAACATAGGTCTCTAATGTCAGGGAGTCAAATCCAAAGGTGTCTGAATACAAAAACTAAAAAAAAAAAAAACAAATCAAACAAAACCCACCATCCTTCAAACTTTCAACCATCAAATATAAGCACAAAGTGAGCGCAGGTAGTTGAAAGTATGCTGACTTTTTATCTTTAAAGGCAGTGGTCAAGTCAAACGTACACTTCTTTTCTTCTATCCTGTAGTGCCATTTATCAAATAGATCATTTTGGTGTATAATCCGTCATTTCTTGACTATAATGTAACTAATGTGAACTCACTTTGTGGTGCTCAAAGCAGCAATCTTCACTGTCAGCGAGCAAAGACCAAATCATGCAAAGACAAGAAAGTCTGAAAACTTACAGGATGAATTTTTCCCTTTGAACCTTTCATTCAGCCGCTGCTTTCAGGTACTATCAGTAAAAGCTCAAGCACACTTAAGGCCAAATATTTTTCATTTTTGCATTTGGTCTATACCAGGGGTGTCAAACATATAATCTAAGGGGCTGAATCGGCCCACTGGATGGCTTACGAAATTTGAATTTTTAATCGGGAGGTTTTGAGTTACGCATCTCTAAAGTTAATCTATTATTATTATTATTATCTATTATCTGCTATTCAAACTTTCTGTTTCCAAAGTGCAGCCAATCAGAAGAAAGCTGGCTTTTGTTAATGGTTTCTGAAAGAGTGAGGCAGGCCCTGTCAGTGGAGGATTAAATCACTGTAGGAGGAATATGCAAGGTAACTAAGTAAGATTAAAGTGATATTTGTGGGAAAAATACACCAAAAAACCCCAAAACAGACCAAAACTGACCATTATTCTCATTAAAGTGTAGCTTTGAATATATCTATAGGTGAGGCATGCCAGAAAAAGAAACCAATAGCTACAGTGAAACGCTTAATCCAGGTCCAGCATAAGAGAAATAAAGATGATTCTGAACCGTGAATCACAACTCAAGTCCAAGATTAAAAACATGGAGCTGCAGTGGACTGTAAGATGTCCCTTTAGTGGGTTGATTTAAACTTTACTTAACAGTTATATTAACATTACTGTCAATTGATCGGCATTAAGGGTCTAACTGTTGTTTACATATGTCTGTTTCCATAAAAAGAAAAATATACTTAACGTTATAAAGAATATACGTTTTCCACCCCTGGTCTAAACAGCGTCTGAACAATCGAGCCACATTTTTCTGCAGCTAAATAACATCTAACAATATTAATAAATTGAACACGGTGTTGGAAAAACAGCTGGTTAGCAGTTACTAAAAATTAATTTTCTATTGATCAATTAATTGACTAATCAGTGAAGACCTATTGTGATGTGCTGAAATGAAGCCAGTGGATGGAAGGAAGGAAGGAAGGAAGGAAGGAATCCTTAAATGACCTTTTCAAAATAAGACTCAGGCTCTCTTTCTATCTTCTATTTGTGTTTCAGATCATCAGCTGACCTCTTTCTTTTTTTTTCTTCTTTTTTTTTTTAAATCAACAACACTGATGGAGAAAGTGGATGAGGTGTCCTGTTGCCCTCTGGGACCTTCATCATGGGTAAAAAAAACCATCACTTCCTCTCAAAGTGCACTCATGCAAGAGCCGGTACCGACAGACCCAGGTTCAATATTCTTCTCACATTTTGTTTTACGTCTCCCATATTTTTGTTAGCTCTTCTTATAAAATAAACATAAAAACAGAAACTTAGAGGTTAATCTATATTCATGTCTCTTCTTGAAAGTGGAGCCGGTATAAAAGCAGCATTTTTTTTTTCCTTTGTTTTTTAACACAGAATAAAACACGAGTCCTGGATGAGGCGTTTCCTCACCTACTTCCCTCCCTTTTACAGTGAGGGTGCGTTAGATATATCCTCCATTTTAGAGTGACAGGCCTCCATCACAAGCTTCAGAGTCCTGCACAGAGGAAGCACATGTTTTTTAGTTCCAGGCAGTCCGGGCGGGCGGATAGGTGGGCGAGTGGTGTTCCCCTCCTCTGATTCCTGAGCTGTGGTCTCGATTTTACCAGCTGGGACTCGCCTGGGAGGTAAAACATGCATCCTCTGAGTGTCGTTAAGCTTCAGACTCACCCTTCTTCTTCCCCTCCTCTCCAGCGTCACTGTCCTCTGACTGGCTGTTGCTAAGCACTAGGAACTGTCCGTCAGAGCCAGGCGGGTTGGCCGGGCGACTTGATGCAGCGATCAAGCGGCTCTGCTCCTCCAGATCCTGAAAGTCAGTCAAGAGAAGAAGAGTGAACTTTTTCTTGCGCGTGGTGTTGTTTTCAGCATTTGGTGGGAGATGGAGCTTTTAATGGAGCAAGTGTAAGACCTGGACTGAGAATGTGTGGAAAAAGACTTGAAAGACCTTCAAAAAAAAGCACAGTGAACTATAAAGATGACATCTGACAACCGCCACAGTACCCTTAATTACAAATTTATGTGGTTTGACGACCAATACAAAAGAACCACTTGAAGGGTAACTTCGAGGGGTAAAGAGTTAAAATTGGCTCCATGGATGCAAACTACAAAAGAAAAAAAAATGGTGGCTGAGACTTTTGCACAGCAGTGTAAAACATAACGTTTTCATTCATTTAAGTCAGACAAAGCAAAAATGTCTTTAAGTGATGAACCCCAAAGTCCAACAAACTCACAGACTAATCAATTAAAGTGGTGATGATGGGGTCATAGCACATGTTTACATTGTATTACAGACTAAAAACACCCCCCGGCTGCTCGGCATACTCTGCACATTCGTTATAACACGGGAATAATGCAAGGTTTGTGTTGAAAGGTAAAAAAAAAAAAATCACCTTCTCAATCTGTCTTTGCTTGCTCAGTTCCTCCTTCTGTTTCTCTTTGGCCTTATCCTCCTCCTTTTTCTTCTCCACCGCTTTACGGTCCTGCATCACAAGAGCAACAATAAGAAAACAAGCGTAAACATCCACAGCAACACATGAATGACCCCCGGTTACAGTCTCACCATCTCCGAGTGCAAGGCGATCTGCTTGGCCAGACCGATGCTGTCACAGATCTGAAAAGCATGAAGAAGACAGACGATCAGACAGAAAGAAGGATGTGTTACACCGCCAGCCAAACAGATAAACGGACACACAACCTTCTCTCCATCGTTGTTGGATTCAAAGATGTAGCACATGGCTCGGCTGTCGCTCCGCCCACTTGCCGACTGCAGAACAAAACCAAACAGCCTCTTGTTGTCCTGATGGGACAAACACTGCACCACAGTGGAGAGAGGGAACTGCAGCGAGACACAGCAGGATGCCAGTTAGCAAAGACAAAAGTGACACAACTCAAATCTTAGAAACAAGACAAAACTGGAGAAACTGCGGCCATCGTACCCTGAGTCGCGTCACTTGTGTCTGAGGATCAATTAGCCTGAAAAATAAAAGACCTATTTTAATATAAGAGGATAATTGCAATTTTTTTCAAGCTGGCATTTTATTTTATCTTTTCTTGAATGTGGTTCCCGTGGCTCATGCTTGCTTTGCAAAAAGAAGTTAGTCACACAACAAACATCGGCTTCATCCAACACGCTCATAATGATCACTGCAGTTCCTACTTGAGGCAGTCGCAGGTGACCAGCAGGTGGGACTCGGTCATCCTGAAGATGTTGTGGATGGCTCTGGCAGCCAGGATCTGCCTCATGGTCTCAGAGATGACATCCGCTGACTCGGCAGTCTTCACCTCCATGGAGCCCAGGAAGCGAACGATAAAGAGCTGGTGGAGGATCGAGTCTACGCAGCACAAAAACCAGAAAAAACAAAACATACTTCATGTATGGCTGTGGTTCCACTCGAGTTGTGTAAAAGCTGATTCTTTGGTGGTTTAAATGTACTTTTTTAATAATTAAATCACTTTAAATTATTTTAAACTGGTTGTAATTATGGATAATAATGGGAATAATAAAACCCATTATAATCTAAATAAATACGCAGTTTAAACCTTTTTTCTACATGAGTTATTATCCTAAATCCAGAATCCCAGTTATAACATTAACATGACCTCTGCATAGTCATAAATGTCATTTAGAAGATAAAGACGTACGTAAATAAATAAATAAACATTGATAAAATAGTAGAGACAGACAGACAGACACGAGTACCTTCACTGTCTTCTGCTGTGCTCTCTCCTGACTCCCCAAATGGATTACTTCTCCTGCAGAGAAGCACATAAACACACAAAACAGTCATATTTTCATAGCTTCAGATATATCTGTCTTCACATTATTAGTTTAGTTAGCTTGCTTTTTGTTCTGTCATTGCATGCTTCACAGACCATGTAAACAGTAGATATAGGCAGAGCTGCTTGAACTCTAATGTTCACAAGCACTGTCTGCAGCACATGCAGCACAGAACCTTCAAATCTGAGCAGATGGTGCTGCGCAGTCAGGCGGTATCGCCTCGTTATGATGCCGGCTAGTTTGTGAAACACATGCTGGAAATGTAAACAGTGATTCATCATTTTCCCTGACAGACACGTACCTGCTGGACTGCGGTGCTGTTTTGCTTTGTCCTGAGTTCTCCTCACTGACGGGGGAAATTATGTCAAACTGGATGGGTGTTTCTGGGGCAACCAGTGCATCCAGTGAGAGCACAGAAAGAGCGGGCGATGGCTCGGAGCCCACAGAGCTGATGCTGCTCGCTCGACCCGTTCGCCCCTTACTGGATGGGAGACAAAGAGAGAGAGCGAGAGAGGGAGGGAGAGAAAGAGGATGATGACAGGGCTCCGTAATGAAATCTGGACCACCTGCGGCCCTACTTCAATAAATAATGGAAGCCGACAGCAGGTTGTGAGGGTGTTGGTAATCATTACTCTCACCTAAACCTAATTTTGAAAAAATCTGAACCCCCAAACAGAGAGGACAGGTAGAAATACCCAGTCTAAAACTCAAACTAGCTTGACAACCCACTCACCCACACACACTCCTACCTGGTTGGTCTCATGCTCTCGTGTCTCTGCTGAAAGGACGGTGATGGTGTCACGGCTTCAAGAGCGGATTGGTTCACTCTGGCTGCAAGCTCCTGCCAACAAGAAGTAACTAGGAATTACTGAGATCATCTGGTTTCTAATAGAGAGGTTTTTGCTTCTGTACGTGCCAAGCTGCTGTGACTTATTACTGAAGCCTGCTTGAAGTCTAGAAATTGTGCACTGGCGTACTGTCGCACAATTACAAAAACCTTGTGGGAAGACAGATATTAGATCAGATCTTCATTACCAGTACCTTGTGCCAAATAGTCAAATCAAAGTAGTTTCCGCAGAAAAGCTATAATCTCCCATGCAAAGAGTTTAAGGTCTTCTGCACCATCTCACAAGATTGATGCTGATATTTTACAACACATACTTTCCTGGCTAGACTACAACTAAAATAGCTGCCAAAGGTATACGACAGTGAACGGTAAGCAACATGAAAGTCGATAGAAGAAGGAAGCAGACACAAACCTCTGCATTTTCACTCAGGTAGATCCTCCTTGAAATGTTGTTGATGGTGGAGATCCACTAGTGGAGAGAGACAACATCAGAAAACAGCAGCAAACTCAAAGGAGGCTTCATAAAGTTAGAGTATTTTACCTCCTCGCATTCCTTCCTGCTCTCCGCCTGCAGCGTCACCACTCTGACATAATAAAGAGAAGAAAATGATTTTTATTTTGACCTAAGAATTACAAAAAAAGGGGCGGGGCGGAGCACATATGAGAAGAGAACTATAAAAAAGGACCTCTCACTTTTTCCCATCAAAGGAAGTGACCTGAAAGCAGAATCGGCGGTCATCACAGTCAACCGCCATGACGGAGGAGTTGTCAAGGTCTGTGACCAGCCCGCCCGCCACCTCTCCCCGGCCCTGTTGCATCAGGTTTCCACCCTGTGTAAAGAAGTACTGTCGCTCCCAGGATGATGACACGAGCCCAGTCTTACTGTGAGACAGTAAAGACACAAAAAGGATTTCACAGTGTTTACAGTCAGGGATCAAACCACCAACCTTCCAATTAGCAGATAACCCCCTCTACCTCCTGAGCTACAGTCACCCCAATAAGAGATGCACAATGTAAAAACTGTTCTGGGTCTGTGGGTGAAACAGGATTAAAGCTCACTAAGAAATAAAACACTGAAGTCGTCCTGTGGCTTACTTCCGGATGTACAGGTAGCCCTGCTTCCTGGTCAGGTTGCGACTCACAGGTGAGTGGGCGGGGTCGGGGTCACATGGTGCATAAAGGGCGTCACAAGCCCTCTCCATCTCCTGGATGGTCTGTTGCATCTGCCCCACCTCCTCCTCCATTTCCCGGCGTACACTATACATACATTCACATGTTCATTGTCACTCATTGCTAAAATCTTCATGTCTCCACAATTAATTAACAGTTTGGGGATGAAGGAGTTCTTACTTCTGGACACTGGTTCCTATAGTTCCCAGGAACTCTTCCCACTGCTGGGTGAGATTTTCTGACCCCAGCTTAAAGAAACTGATCTGAGGAGAACAAAAACAGGTTGGTCACTTCAGAGCTGACTTCAAATAAATGTGACTCGTCTAACAGTCACTTTCCTTTGTACTGCAGCACAGCAGCAGTCTGATATTTCTCTCTGCTACCAGTGAGCAGTTTATGTTGTGTTCTGAGGGACTCACATGTAGTTATCTGATATCAAATTTTCCAAAGCTGTAAGACGTAAAATGCACTTTCTTTTAGTCCATATTTGGGGCATTTTAGTTTAAGACCCACATCAACAACATCCACCATCAGATTAAAAAGTCTGACTCTAAGAGCACCACAATCTTTTCCTTTTCTTTAAATTTTCCTTCATATCCTTCTCTGAGCTCACAGCGTTTTCCATCGAGTTTCTTTCCTGTTATAAACTATTCTTGGATGCTTCCCACGTGTCTTAGACTACTTGACCTTTGTTGCTACAGGTCCTCCCCTATTCAAGCCTGATTACAATGTGTCACCACTAATGCGCATGTGTGTGTGAATATCACCTGACATGAAACTGTGTGCTCCAAAATACACAGCCTGCACTGATGGTGCAAAAACCTCAATGAAATCAAACTTCATTTATTCACATAAAAGTTCAGCAGTCAGGCTTAAAATGTCTGTCAGAATTGTTTTGCAGGATTACCAAAGAATTTCAAAGCTGTTTCCAAAAATCCCAGAATCAAGCAGGGGGATTAACATTTTGCCAAGTTAAAGATTTGATGTGTATTTCACATTGTTCTGGCTTTTCGTGGGGGAAAAGAATTTCGGACCTGAGTCAGATATGGAATCCAGTTAACGTTTGGTTAAGACCTAATGTTGGATTTTTGAGGTGCACTAGTCCCATCTCTCTCTCATCACCCCCAACCGGTTGCAGCAGATGGCTGCCCCTTCCTGAGCCTGATTTTCCTGAAGTTTATATATGTGAACTGAATTACTCTGCAGTAAAGGCGTGCACACCTGTGCCTGCATGTATCCCAGCAGTGGCTCCAGCAGAGCTGTCTTCTTCTTGTACTGCAGAGTGTTCAGTGAGCAGAAGTAGTGCATCATTGTCTGGTGTTGTTTCTTGCGGGAGGTGTAGACATCCTCCACCACCTCCGCCCGTAACTGCAACACACGAGACTCTTATTTCAGTAAAAAGCCAGATAACATTATCCACTCGCATAATATCATTTGGTCTTGATAATCATCTAGGAAGCTGCTGCTTTGAGGAATGTGAAACTTGATGAGAGACTTTTTAAAACAACCCAACCCCATCTATCATTGCAGCTGCATTTCCACACAGTCATCACTTCCTGTAACTTTAATAAAAAAATACTACTGAGGAGTTTTTGCTGTTGTTTTTTTAAATACAGCAGATTCTGTAAAATTATTTTTATAGAAACCAAAATAGAGACCAAAAATGACAGATTTGCTGGTATGACCAAAAATTACTAATTTAATGAATAAACTTTAGCGATTTGGAAGTTTGAGGTAAAACAGAGGAAGCATTTAGGTCTTTCAGTTCCAAGTTCATACTAATATGTCTTTTTGACAAAGCACAATGAGTGTGCTGAACATGCAAAATATGAAAATTATCCACAGACTCCTGCAGCTGTATTTAAATCATAAAAGCAGCTTCTTCTTATCAGCTCAGCCAACCAATCTAAACAAAGCTGCTAAGCTTCTATCCATCTAACTGTGGATGTTTTTACAGTTAAATAGAAAACTTTCCAGACTATGATTTACCATTTACGGACATGTAAAATAAAACCATTACCACGAAAGTCAATGTATAGTTTGAGGTATGAAGTCATGAATGGTAAACCTAAAAGCTGTTACCTTGTCGTTCTCCCTCCTTTTGGATAAGCGACTGTATCTGTTAATCGCCACGTCATGATCTGCACACAGAGACACAGAAAAGATTTTTAATAGTAAAATATATCTTGCCCTCTTAATAGTTAGAAAACTTGAAACTGCCTGAAATGCACACTAAAAATACCTAAACAAACTAAATTTCACAATTGCAAGTAATTTAGCTTCTATTTCTACCATTTCAATAATTTTTCTTTTATATATGGGCCTAAAATTTAAGATCTAAAGTTAAGTATTTACTAGATCACAAAAGATTTAAATGAAAGCTGAGATGAAAGCACTGTGATATACAGAGTTCAACTTTTTTCCCCTCCAGAGGGCCATGCTGCCAAGATCAAATGGAAACATGGTTAAAGGTTAAATGAAAGTACTAAATGTTAAATGAACATTTATATAAGTCTTGTTAACTGTATGATATGAACTGCTGCATTGCCTGAATTAAACAGCAGTAAAGTCTCACTACAGTGACTGCCCAAGAATTATACTGCCTCTTACGCTAATTTTCAAACACCGCGGGTCAGAAACAGATGGCTTTATATTGCACATGTGTGATTTATCTAGACATAAAGTATATGTAGTATAAAAGTACTGAACCACACCTCTAAATGTTTGAATTCAGGAATTTTCTGTCCAATTTCCACAGATGTATAAAATCAAACTGTCTTTATAAACATTCGTGAAAGAATGGGTCATTCTAAAGAGCTCACTGCATTTGAGCATAGCAGTTTAATAGGAGCCATCTTGGCAACAAGTCAATTTATGAAATTTCTTCCGTCCTAGATATGCTATTATCAGCTGTAAGTGGTATTATTACAAACAGGAAGTGTTTAAACCACAGCAAATTCGTCACAATGTGGCAGACCACATAAAGTTACAGAGCGAGGTCGGCATGTGCTAAAAGGTAGAGCACGTAAAAGTCCCCATCACTCTGCAGAGATCCCAAACGTCTTTGTTATTAATATCAGCACAAAAACTGCCAGAGGCTTCATGGGAAGGGCTTTCATGACTGGAGGTGCAATGCAAGCGTAATGTGTAGGCAATAAAGTGCACTGACTGTAGTTTATGAGGTACAGCTTACCATCACTGGCTATTTGGAAGACTTCTTTAAGAGTAAGGATCTCTGGAGAGACAAAAAAACTCACATTAGAGAGCAAAGTGCATCTGTTTATGTAGCAAGAGCTGCTGCTTCAGATTAATTCTACTACCATAAATATTAAATATTAATATTGAAAGTAAACAACTAACATAGCAATGCAGAAAATAATTTACATTATGTGTCACTGTTGATGGCAAAATAGTAAACTGAAAATTGTCATTATATATTATTAACGTCTCTAAAACAGTTTCAAAACTGGGTGAAAGAGCTTAAAGTGTTTTCTACCCTTCAGGTCTCGCTCTTTAAACTGAGTGATGGGGAACATCATGGCATCAGCAAGTTGTGTGGACAAGACAGCATGACAGGAGCTGAGCTAGAAAGAGGAAGAGAAGGAGGAAGTTAAAATCCTAACCACGAATCAGATGAACAAACACAAATATAACACTAGTTTTTCTTATTCTTTTTATTTTGCACCAAATTTGCCTGTTTGGGACATCAAAACATGCAAACCTAACTCACTTCATCGATGACTTTTGCAAACTGTTGCAGAGTAGAACTCATCACCTCATCATCACCCCCGAGAGGAAAACGCTGCAAACAACAGCAACAATAAGGAAGCATTACACAGCTGAGATTAACACATAGATTTCTGGATGTTATTAAAACCGCTAATATTTTCTATTATGGTAAAGAAAAAATCGGAATAATGCTGATCCAAAGCTGTTTCTAGAAGACAGGAATGGCCAGACTAAATTTCACAGAGGTGTGGTAAAGGCAGATGTGTGTGAAGTAACAGATAAGAGGCTCGTTGTTACAGTATTACAGTTAGGGTGATAAGTATAATGGATGGTATTACAAGGCTGACATTTAGTATTTTATTGCCCTTTTTTAAGGGTCTATTGGTATAACGAAGATAGGCTGTTATAACAGCAAGGCCTGTGGCTTGTGTGATAAGACTGGGAAGCCACACCAAGCAGTGCCAAAACCTGTAGTTCTCCCAATTGACCGCTGGCTCCAAAAATGTTTTTCAGAACAGTGACTTCCAAAAAAGCAGAGCATTCTTAGGGAAATGGGGGTAGCTTAAAAGAAATCTCACAAGTGAAACTATGGCAGAATTAAGAAAACTTTTAGAAAACTCAACTCAACTCAAGAGACGAGATTCTGAGACCGCCCAAGTGGAAGCCTTTCGCCACTTGCCTACAACCTAGAAATTCTGTCCATAAAAATTATGAAAAGAATCAGTGACAAAGGGTAGCCCTGGCAGAGTCCAACGCCCACCAGGAATGAGTCTGACTATGCTGGCTATGCGGACCAAACTCTTGCAACGGTTGTATAAGGATCGAATGGCCTGTAGCAGTGGGCCAGACAGCTTCTGGAGTATTTTGAATTAAATGAATCCTCCTTAATTTCCAAAAATCAGTCAAATAGTGAGGCACCGCTGGGAACTAAAAACAGTCCAAATTCTTTCAACTCCCAAACGATTCTCCAGAGAAGTGACTCCAATTAGGGCTGTGCAATATGACCAAAATCTCATATCCCAATATAAGACATCTATCGTCCCGATAACGATATAAATCACAAAAATGTAACATTTTCTGTAAATTCTGTGAATCTCGGGCAGCTGCTGCGCGTCATTTACCTGGAGTAGAGTGTTTTAACCGATGCATGAAACGATACATTTTTAGACATAAGTTGTAAAGGCCGCCGTTTTCTTTGTGAGTATTTATTACACGGCGTGCTGCGGGGAAAAGCCTGTTCTGACGTTTGAGTCTAAGGTTTATTTTTTAGCACCTGGCGGCTCTTTTTTACTTCTCATCCGTAAATAATCTGCTCTTTCACGTGATTCAGTTTATTTTGAAAAGTCTCAACAGGATCTTGAGCTTTATTGTGAAAGGTTTATGTGGAACATAAACAAGCGGACACGCGATGCTGTTACCGTCGTTGTTGCTAACGACAACACGTAAAAACAGGCGCTTGTCCGTCCGTAGTGTGGTTATATTAAATATAAGAGAAAGAGAGAACTTTAAGAAATTAATAAAGCCACTACAGTGACCATCAAAACGATGAAAAAATATTGCCTTAAACAGTTTATTTTGTGACACCACGAAATGAAACGATAGACGTTTTTTTATCGTCATCCGATATATATCGTTATATCGAACAGCCCTAACTCCAATCATTGTCTAATGCTGATTTTTATCCTTACTACCAGTTGTCTTCTATGCTTTGTATGGTGAGTTTGGGTTTTAAAAAGGCACTCACAAATAAAATGTATTATTATAAAACAGGATTGATGAAGTTTAGCCAAGTTAGAAGTTAATAGTGAGGTATCTCAGCCAAGTCAAACTTCCCCCAAGGGAATGTGTGAAACAATCCATGCACAACACAAAGTTAGTCATTTATATATTGCCGGCTGGCTATGAAAAAGTCCTGATCCTAAGCTTAATGTCCACACTGAGATCTCAGTTGGTTCAAGGGTGATTCATTTGTGAAGCTTTCAGATATTTAGTGTCCAGCACTTCTTTGTAATAATAATAAAAATAATAAAATAATCTAGTGTTTGAGTGTGTACACTTGTGCTGTGGTTGGGACAAATATGGCATTTCCTACCTGTTTGTCATATTCTTTCAGCAGTCTGGAGGTCAGGTGTGTTGCAGCACTCAGCTCATTCTGGAAGACAAATCCGCAGCACTAAGAGCTGGACACACACTATCCAAACAGCAGCACATTATTGATTTTGTGTTTTTGTGAGTGAGTGTATGTGTGTGTACCTGTGCATCATAAATCCTCTGCATGGCCTGATACAGTTGTGTGCAGTAGTTGGAGATGGCTGCAGTGTCCTCCTCAAAAACTCCCAGCAGAGACCGTGTCTGCAAACAAAAACCATCAAAAACAAACAAACAAACAAACAAACATCATGCAGCTGATTTAACTACATGATCCGTTTATGAAACCATACTCAGCTTACTTGCCCCCAGAAAATTTCCTATGCGAGTGCCAAAAACTTCACCCGCATACATTTCTGCAAATCAAACACCTGCACGCACTACTGCTGCTCTCAAGGTGTGTCTTAACATCCTGCTGGTCCCTGTCTTTTTCAAGGCATTACTCACTGTGAGAAATAAATCACACTCTCAGGCTGTTTTCCTGAAAGCTGAATGGTTGCAACCTGTTGTGTGATTATCCTGAATGTATTTCACCTTGCTGTAAATCAGATTTTACTGCTGCGGTAACCTGGTTTCTCTCCAGCTCCCACTGTTAAATTACAAATATAACAGAGCTGACGCCTAATGTACACCGAGAGAGTTAATAAGAGACTGGAGTGGATGAAGCATAAATCATTAGTTATATAGACTAAAAGATTTTGCAAAGACTCCAGAGTCATACCAGCTTGAAAAGTTCCCACCCGACCCTGATAGAGTCAGCTGATTTTTTTTCTACTCTATAACTTTAACATATCTAATAAGGTCATGCAAAACTTTATCTTCGTATTATGAATATGTCTGAGTTTCAGTCCATCAGAGTACAGGCATTTGTCAAAATTAGTTTCCCTTATTTTAATGCTCTTATAATTTCTTAGAAACATGAGATAGCCACATTACATTTTCAGGGTTGAAAAAACAGTTATGCAAATTCTTTTCGCTCTTGCAAATGATTTTTGTGCTTGAGAGCAGCAAGAATTTCCCTGTGCTTTGAGAGCTGATACCCAGATTATTCTGACAGTTAACGTAAGTAAATCCTGGGTATGTGCAGCTTCGAACCAAGTAAGTTTATACACTTTGACCACACCTCAATCCGTGATGTCACAGCAGGTGTTATTCCTAAGATTTTCAGGAAACAACATCACTGCTCGAGTTGTTTTTCTGTCCATCTGCAGCAGTGCGGTTGAAGCTTTGGGCACGGTGTGACACCAACAGAAATACAACACTGGTGTTTGACCAGATAACCATTACTGGGGAAGAGGGAGGAATGATTAGCGAAGTGGCTACGGAAGTTGCAGGTTAACCGTTAATTTATGTGCAAACCAGCACTAAATCTGACATTTTAGGATCTGGCAGCTTGGCGAAAGCTTCCATCACCTGATCCATAAAGCAGTCAGTTTATGATCCCACTGCATAGCTGAAGTATCCCGCTTGAGAAGCTGTGGTTAGCTGTGCCGTTAGCGATTAGCACCATTCCGATGGATGTTGGCAAACAGTCTACAAAGACAGTTAGCCTAGCTATAGACGTGGCTAGAATTAGCTTTTAGCTGAAGCCCTCGGGGAGTAGAGCTGTTACCTGCGGGCTGTCCTCCAGCGTCTCCTCTATCGGTAGCTTCTCTATCCCGGGCATAGCTGCTGCAGGCGTGTTGATAATCTCTGAGAAACGCAAGACAAACACACAACAAATCGGTCCGACAACTCCCACTCAGGATTTCTGGGCTACACGGATTCACAACACCCCAAAACAGCTCCTCCCGGTTCCACATGCCACGCCCTCTACGGGGTTTTGGATTGGATAAAAGAAAATGAAGCCAATGTGATTGGCTTATTTTTTAAAGGAATATTCGCCATTTTGGCTCTAACCATCAGTTCAGTGATACAGGGATAGCGCGTACACGTTAGAGCCGTAATGGCAACTACTTCGGTGAGTTTCCTGTTGAAATATTTTTTAATCTTATTCAGAAATTTACTGACGCCACATTTTGTACAATATTTTAAAAACGCGTTTTTTACGAATAGTATTTTTGTAACAGATATTTAAATTTTGAAATGTTCAACTTTCCAAAATTATTACCACAAACCATATAAAATGACCATGTTTACAAATATAATTGTTTGTTGAGAAATGATGATGATGATGATGATGATGATGATAATGAGCAGAATAATAAATCTTCTTTTAGCTGCTTTTTTTAGCGGTTGCCACTGTGGATCATCTGCCTCCATCTGATCCTATCCTGGACATCTTCAACCTTCTGCAGGTCCTCCATAACTACATCCATGAATCTTCTCTGTGCTCCTTCTCCTTTCCTCCAGCCTGGCACCTCTGTATTCAACATCCTTTGTCCAATGTATCCACTCTCCCTCCGCTGCACATATCAAAACTCTCTTAGCCTTGCATCTCTAACTTTGTTTCCAAAACACTCTGCGTTGTCCCTCTCATACAATACTCATTCCTAAGCATGTCCATCCTGTTCACCCCCAATGAAAATCTTAACACCTGCAGGTCCTCCTCCTGTTTTTTTGTCAGTGCCACCATCTCCAAACCGTACCATCGCAGGTCTTATTACCTTCAAACCATTCACTCTTGATGCTATCTTTCTGCCATAAATCACCCCAGACACTTGTCTCCACCTACTCCATGCTTGTCTTCTTCACCTCTTATGTGCAGTCTCCGTACTATGGACAGTTGACCCCAGATATTTAGACTTATCCAACTTCACTACTTCTGGTCCTTGTGGCCTCACTGTTAAACCTTTCTCCCTCTCATTCATACTCATGTAGTCTGTCTTGTTTCTGCCGACTTTAATTTTTACACCTCCACTGCTCCAGGCTCTCTTCCAACCTCTCCATACTCTCAGAATGACATCTGCAAACCTCATAGTCCAGGGAGACTCCTACCTACATCTTCTGTTGACCACTGTGATCACCATTGCAAACATCAGTGGCCTCAGAGCTAGACATCACGCTACCTCAGCAGTCATCTGGACCAATCTTTGCACTCTTCATTCTCTTCATAGCTCCTCACCTCCTCACTAATCCTCTGCAATTCCCGATCCACTAACTTTCAGCCAACACGTCCTCTCCTCCCTCTCGTTTTCTTCATTTATCAGGTCCTCAGAGTACTCCTTCCATCCTCTCAACACATTCTCTTCACTTGTAGTACATTTCCATTCTATTCTTGATTAATCCTTTCCAGCTTGATTTCACTTCCTAGCCAATCAATACAAGTTATTTCTCCTTCCTCAGTGTCCAGCCTCAGATTTCACTTACCTTTAGAGCAGGGGTGTCACCACTTTTGTCCCACGTCACCTCTATTTGCAGCCCATATATTGAAGTGAAGAAATATAATGCAGTTTGGCCCTTGAAGTAACTTTTTTGTTAGGGAGGATTTGTTTTAGTGTTTTGATTGGCAT
Organism: Haplochromis burtoni; assembly: GCF_018398535.1. Lineage (NCBI taxonomy): Eukaryota > Metazoa > Chordata > Actinopteri > Cichliformes > Cichlidae > Haplochromis > Haplochromis burtoni. The sequence goes on from NW_024582544.1 coordinate 975,744, forward strand.
GTTAAAATAAGTTATTTAGAAAGCAAATAATTATTTAATATAAAGGCAATATGAGCAGAGAGTACAAACATGTTGAGGGATTGGCTGTGTTAGTTCAGTGAGAGAGTTAAACAATTTTAACTAGTAGCCAAAAACTAATTTGTACACTTATGTCTGCATTTTTATTTTGTTATATGCAAACAAAATTATAGCAAAGAGGAAAGAGAGTAGCAATTTGTTTATTTGGTAGTTCAATGAAAGGCTTCAGTTAGTTAAGAGTGAGGAAAAAATTTTTTGCTCATGTTTGTATTTTTGTCTTTTTATACAATATTTGAAATATAAAACAAACAAACAAAACACTACATTTTTGGAAATATTTGTGGGTATTTTCTTGTTTGTTTCTTTTGTACTAAAGTGGCCCTCCAATGAGATGACAGTGCCAGCACTGGCCCACAGCTCATTTAAGTTTGAGACCCCTGCTTTAGAGGTAGAGGTGCATTTGCTATTTCTCTTTTTGCTGTATAACCAGCCTCCCAGTAGTCCTGCCTACTTTCTTCAGCTCCCTCACTATCCCACTTTCTCCTTATATATACTGTATGTATGTATGTATACTTATCCATGATATTAATATAAATCTGACCAAAATCATACTATAATACAATACACATAAAACATAAAAATATAGAGATAAAGTAATAATAATGAAAAAAAAAACCCTTTTATTATTAATTAATTAAAATGCTACTATGATAACAGGCAAGCTGAAGTCAGAAGGTTCCACCTTCCTCATCCACATTAGGCAGCATTAGGGGACCACGAGGGAACAAATTCTCCGCCAAGCTGTAGAATCCATGTAGCACGCAGCAGCTCAGGCCACTGCGGGACTCCGCAATGTCCGAGGTCCTGTACCACCAACCAGCCTCCCCATCATAGCGCTCCACAGAACACGTAGGGTGATAGCCATTATATCCTCCGACCACAAAGAGCTGGTCATTCACAACTTCAATTCCAAAGTGGCTGCGAGGGTGATGCATAAATGGCAGGACGCGCCATCTGTTGGTGATAGTGTTGTAGGCCTCAACAATACGCAGTGGGGTGTACCCATTAATGGTGCCACCAACCTGGGAGTGGGAGAGTGGCATGAGTTCATAGTTTCAGAAGAAAGAAGTACCACTGAATAAAAAAAAACTATGAAATACAACTCTTTCGGACATTTTTTTCCTCACTGCAATGCTGCTAGTGGCCACTAGGAAAAATTTGTTAGTAAGTCTGAATGACTTCTCTGTATTCACGTTCTAACCTTCAGCACTTTAAATGACATAACCCCAGTGACCAGAGTCTAAATGAAGCTCCTGAGAAAGGAACATGAAGTAAAGGAAGAAGAAGACATGCAACAGACAACAAAGCACCAGGATAGTTTTTAGATTTGACAACTACCGTGGGGGACTGTGGATGATTTATGTCATGCAATCTATGCCCTATAATGCTAAAGTCGGATTCATGGTGGTATGTTTCTTTCAGCTTGTGTAAGTGTTTGGCTATGCACAGTTCATGATTTTATGTATGCAATCTACATTAACTACTAAGCAATGCACTGGGAGCTGCGCCGAGGCTCAGTTTAAGAGAAATAACAATTATTTTAAACTGTGAATCTTGCAAAGTTACTCTAGAGTACAATAAAATTACTGTGGTACACTTACTGCATATATCTGGTTTTTGTAAGCAATAACTCCTAGGCCTCTTCGGCTGCACATCATGGGAGCAATTGTGGTCCACACGTTGGTGTCTGGATTGTAGCATTCAGCTGTAGGGAGGCTATAAGTTTGATAGAAACCCCCACAGATATAAACCTGTAGAAAGGATTAAGAGAAATTAACCTGCGGTAAAAGGAAGCATCTGAAAGGGAAAGTAGCTAATTATCCATGAAGAGCTAGTCAGAGTTTGGTAGGCAGGTTCAGGAATAAAGATATATTATCTAATAGCGGAAAACGAAATGGAATATCAACAATTACTGCATTTTTACAGGAAATACAGAGAGAGGTTACAAATTCAAGGAAAAATAATTGGAAAACAGTTTAAGGGCGTATGTTATCTCTTTAATAGTGGCTTTGTTTGGGTCCACCTTGGAGAGAAGTGTCAAATCAATAGAATGGTGCTCTAAATGAAAGAAAAATCTCTATTCTGATGGGAGTGGTTGCTTCTGGGATGATATTACACCATTCACTGAGCCTGAAAAGTCATTAAATTGTTCCTATAGTCTGGCTTAAAGAAACATGTTGTTAGACTGAACAATGAAGTGAAAACAACATAGTTTGGTCACTGCTTTCAGTCATGTCTCCTTGCACCTACCTTTCCATGCAGAACTGCGGCACTGGCTGCAGCTCGCTTTGCATTCATTCTTGCCACGAAGGTCCACTGGTCAGTCTCAGGCTTGTAGCACTCAACACTGCTCAGGGAAATTTGTCCGTTGAAGCCTCCCATGGCGTAAATGCATCCATTCAGCACAACAACGCTGACATAGCACCGGGCATTGTACATGGGTGTCACAAGTTGCCATGTAGAGCTGCTGAGATCAAGTCTTTGCACAGTTTTCAAGTTAGTTTCACTGTTGCAGCCACCAATTAAGTAGACAAAGCCGTCCAGCGTAACGGCTCCGTGGTGAGCACGATGAATGTCACAGGCCACAGTGGCCCAGCTGTTGGTTCGGTAATCATATGCCTCATAGCTGCATCGTGCACTGGAGCGATTTTTGCCTCCAGTGACCAATAAGATGGAAGAAGGCAGACGTGGCCGGCTCAGCAAGCTACTGTAAATGAATTGTGGACGTCTGTTGAGACCACGAGCTTGAAACACCTCCACTACTTCATTGATGATGGACATGCATTTAGCATTGTTCTTTATCATGGCATTGTTCATGACGCTGTTTTGGAAGTATTCAGAGGTCATCAAGGTGAGACGTACCTGGATAAATAAAGAATGAGGGGTTAAGGCAAAGGTGTCAGGCTAATTTTTAACTAAGTCACATGTAGCCTAATGTGATCTCATAATGACCTCAATGAAAAAAAGTCACTCCTCTAAAAAAAAAATTGCTTTAAGTGTAAAAAAAAATACAAGTGCGTTGTGGAATCACACTGATTTTCACACAAAATGATCCAATTGCTGACTAAACAGATTGTAATTCAAATTAAACCACTAGTGGGGAGCAATTTAACATATGTGTTGATATGTTTTCAGATATAATATTCTGCTGTTATAACATTTGACATTTCTTTTTAACTATAACCCCATTTTATGCTGACTTACTTTACGATCATGTGGTACTATCTGGTATTACATGAAGTCACCGGGCCAGTTATGGTGCCTGGACTACATGTTTTATTAAGCTGACTACAGCTACAGTTGATTTGTGGTTAAGTTACCTTGGGCAGCAGCACAGAGATACTTCCTTGTCTTTGGTCAGGCATATGGTCAATCCACAAGAGGATGACTTCAAATGCTCTGTTTTCACATTTCACGTTCAGGTGATCGCTCTCAAGTACAGCGGCTAGCTGCTGCTCAGAGAAATCAAGCAGCTCCTCTGTGGTCCCGATGATTTCTTCAAAGTGATGCAGGATGTAGAAGAAGGCCTTTTCCCTCAGTTCAGGGCAGTAGTAGAAGTTCACCAACTTCCAGATGCCAATGCAGTTCTCCGGAGACAGCTGTTCCTCCAGAAAGAAGCAGCAGGCCTGAATTATCCCCGGGACCAAGAACTGGTCTGCAGCTGCTAAAATGGGCACCACGTTATCCTCTGTCAGAGGAACAGATTTGGTGTAGGCGTAATTGATGATGACGGCCATCATCTCAGATGACACGCCGGGGATGGTGTACATCCGCTTCTCCGGAGTGGCCCAGGCTCCAGTGAAGAGAGTGCTGTGGGATTTAGAGGACATCAGGTTTTCAGGAAGTATATTTTATAAAATTAGTTTAGTACTAGATTATGCTTTAGTATTAAAAATAAAGCTTACATTTAAGTAAATAACATTTTCTCCAGCTGAAATATTAATGTACACATTAATGAATTAGTAACTGCAATCTAATATAATGTCTTGATGCATGCATCATCCAAGTAAGAAAATCCCAAAAAAGTTGATTCTGTTCATCTGGACGTAACGTTTTCAGTGGGAGAAATATTTCATCACTCATCCAAGGGACAAATTCAGTGTAATAATAAAATGTTTATGTTTGTGCAATATGAGAACCTTCACATTAGGTACCTTAAGTATATCTGAACACAAAAACTTTTGTTTCTCTTCTTTACTCAGTGGAATTATCACTTACTTAAATATGAGAAAGTTAGTGAAATGGGACTGGAAGGATACGAATTATTTACAATGAACAGGGTGAATAAAAAAGGAGGCGGTGTTGCTTTATATGTAGATAAAGTTCTGAAATGTAGTCTGATTGAATGCATGTCAAGCACCATAGATAACATATTGGAATGTGTCACTATTGAAATTCATGTTGAAAAAGCTAACAATATAATTATAAGTTGCATCTATAGGACACCAGGTTCATGCCTTGAGATATTTAATGAAAAACTTGCTGCTATGTTTAGCAACCTAAATGATAAAAAAGTGCAAATAATTTGTGGTGATTTTAATATAGATTTGCTAAACCCAAATGGACATCAGAAAACAACAAATTTCATAAATACAATGTATAGTAACTCCCTTTTCCCTGTAATTATAAAACCAAGTAGAATAACAATTGATACAGCTACATTGATAGATGATATATTCACAAATAAAATTGACCATGAAATAGTAGGTGGACTTCTTATAACTGATATAAGCGATCATCTTCCTGTTTTTGCAATTTTTCAAAATTATTTTGGGATTAAAACTAAACAAAAGAATCAAATATTTGATATGATACGACATAGAACAACAAGAGCCATTGCTGCCCTCCAGATGGACTTAAAGGAACACAATTGGAATGAGGTTTTTGCAAATGAAGATTCAAATAGTGC
>NW_024582544.1:985563-991331 GCF_018398535.1 Haplochromis burtoni
AGAACAAAAATCTACCAAAAGAAAGAAAGCATGAGACAAGGCTAATCAAAAGGTATTGGCTGAAGCATTTGCTTATTACGCCAACCCTTTTCACAAAATATCTTTTTGTATGCAGCTCCTGTACACAGGGCTTGAAGAAAATAATAAAACAAAGCAAAAACCAAACAAACAAACAAAACAAAAAAAAAAAAAAAAAAAAAAAAACTTTCCACCTTAGATAAGTAACTACATCAAAGCAAAAGAATCAAGAGGTTGTTTTTTTTTCTCCTTTTTGCTCTTTTCATTCTTGATTTATATATTTTTCTATTACTCTATTTTTAAACATGTTTTTAAACAAGGAAAATGAACTACACCTTTTTAAATCACTGTCATAACTATTCCACAGGTTAACTCCTCTAACAGAAACACATCTCTGCTTTATATTTGTCCTTATCTTGTTTTTTTTAAAGAAATCTGTTCCCCTTAAGTCATATTGACTCTCTCTGACTTTGAACAGCTTCTGAGTACTGGGCAAAGCAAGTTATTTTGTGCTTTATACATTATCTGTGCCATTTTATATTCAACTAAATCATAAAATTTCAGGGTATTCAGATTAATAAACAAAATGTTAGTTGGTTCTATATAGTTTGATTGGTTTATAATTCTTATAGCTTTTTTTGTAACTTGAAAATAGGAAGAGTGTTCGTTTTATATGCATTACCCCATATCTCCAGACAGTAAGTCATATTGACTCTGAGTTATAAAACACTGTATTGCGGGAACCATTGCCTTAGTACTCTATTAATAAAGATTACTGCTCTAATGGAAGTAGCTGTAAGCCAAATGAACTGATATCATTTGTTTTTATGATTTCAGTGCACTTTGTTAAAGGGGATAGCCTAATTAGCTGCTTTTTTTTAATAAGTCAGAGATACGATGATGGTTTATATTGAAAACATTCTTGTTTCATTATGTTTTATATGGTCATACAGTGTGTTTATTGTAGATTCCAACTCAGCTTATCATCAATTATCACTCCAAGAAATTTATTTTCGTACACTCTTTCAATTTCAATTCCATTAACCCTTATTTTAGATACATTTTTCATTGGTCTAGTGCCAAAAATAATCAATTTTGTTTTCTTTATATTTAATGATAACTTATTTACATCAAACCAGTTTTTTAATATATTTAACTCCTTTTCCGCTGTAGTCAGAAGCTGTTCTAGGTTTTTACCTGAGCAGTACAGAGTGGTATCATCAGCAAACAATACACATTTTAACAGTTTGGAAACACTACATATTCATTTATATATAATATAAATAATTTAGGGCCCAGCACAGAGCCCTGAGGAACACCACAAGTTACCTTCAACTGCTTAGATTTTACATTATTGAATTCGACATATTGATATCTTTCATCCAGGTAACTTTTCATCCACTTGTATGCTATCCCTCTTATGCCATATCTCTCTAGTTTATTCATTAATATAGAATGATCAATTGTATCAAACGCCTTTTTTAAGTCTATAAAAACACCAACAGTATATTCCTTATTATCTATTGCATTAGATATCCCTTCAACAAGTTCCATCACTGCCATTGAAGTGGACCTTTTCACTCTAAAGCCATATTGGTTATCACTTAGGAGATTATGCTTCTCAATATATTTATCAAGTCTATTAACAAATAACTTTTCTAAAATTTTTGAGAACTGTGGGAGTAGTGATATTGGCCTATAATTGGTAAACTGACATCTCTCTCCGTTTTTATGGATTGGAATAACTTTTGCTATTTTCATTTGTGAGGGAAACACACCAGTTTGAAAGGACAGATTACAAATGTATGCGAAAGGTTGCACTATATATTCTATAATACTTTTAACTAATATCATGTCAATACCAAAACAGTCAGTGGACTTTTTATTTTTAAATGTCTTCACAATGTTAATTATTTCTCTATGAGTTGCAGCACCAATAAACATGGAGGACACATTCTGAGTAATATGTTTATTTAGGTCGTTATTATTTCTTGACTCTGGAATTTCTTTTGCTAAATTAAAGCCAACATTTACAAAGAAATCATTAAATTCATTTGCAATGTCTTTAGTTTTATCAAGCACAATATCTTTATCTTTTTTAAAATAATCTGGATAATTCTTATTTTTTGAGCCCTTTTTGATTATACTGTTTAATATCCTCCATGTTTCTTGTGTGTTACTTCTACTTTGCTCCAATAATTTGTGGTAATATTCTTTCTTACTTGTTCTTATAATATTTACTAATCTATTTTTATATAACTTGTACTTTATTTCAGCATCTTTTGTCCTCTGTTTTATGAATCTCTTATATAGATTATTTTTCTTTTTACATGCATCTTCTATCCCCTTTGTGATCCATGGCTTATTTGATCTGTGATGCTTTCTAGTGATTTTCATTAAAGGACAATGTTTTTCATATAGTGAAATTACAGTTGATAAGAATGCATCATACTTTTCACTGTTTTCACTGAGATTTGAATTTGAATGTTAATCAATAAAAATCAATAAATCACAAAAAAAAATGTGAAGATATCCTGTAGTCAGAGTAAAAGCAGATTTAGAAATGTGATGGAATTCAAGTGCCCACAGATATATTAATGGTCATTTATTGTTCTGACCAAACTCCATTTCTAGCTGGTTCTTCAATGATACACAGATTTGCAACCCTACCAACAGGAGAAGGTGCAAAAGGTCACGACAGGTCCTGACAGTTAAAAATGTACCAATCCTGGGAACTATTAGGGTATTGCACTCTGATGCATCTGCACACAATTAACCTCCAGTGAGTGTGTCGCCACTTCCAGGGTGGTTCTTCTTGTAGGTGTGGTTACATCAAAGTGGTGCACAAATAAAAAAGGTGGCTGCACAAAAGACTTTTTACACGTATATGTGACTGTGGGGTTTTTTTGTTTTGTTTTTTGGGGGGTTTGTTAATCTCAAAGGACCCCTAGATATTCACAAATGAAAAACCGAGTTTGTTTGGTTTTAGTTTGTTTTGGGGGTTAAAAGCAAATAAACAGGAAAAAGTGCCCTTTGGCTTTGCATGAGTAAAATTTCAGGTGCTCCTTGATACATATTCCAAAAAACAAAAAAAACAAAAACCATATATATATATATATATGCTTTGAATAAATACTGTTTTCTTGATAAAATGGAAATTTGATTTGGTTAAAAAGATATTACAAGGACATTTAACACTTTTATGACCATGCAAATTTTTGTAGAAGTTTTGCTGCAAGACAAAAGTTGTCTCCATCATGGTTTTAAGGTAGACTTTTTGCAGTGCTGACTTCAAGTTTCAACATGCCATACTGTGTAATCTGTTGGACCAGGATTCTTTCCCATGCCACATGTTGTAATACCACAACAAATACTCCCATTAATCGTAAGCCTTGAGGAACTTATGTTGTCACACATACCACAGTCAGTATAGTGAAGGTCAAACAACCAAGAAAGGCTGACCAAAACAAATTTCTAAATCAGGGGTCTCAACCTCGTGGCCTGCGGGCCACTTGCGGCCTACGTCGCCCCTACTTGTGGTTCGTATATTGATGTGAAGAAATATAATGCAGTTTGGCCCTTGAAGTTACTTTTTTTGTTAGGGAGGATTTGTTTGTTGTTGAGTGCAATGTTAAAATAAGTTCTTTAAAAAGCAAATCATTATTTAATATGAAGGCAATATGAGCAGAGAATAGATACATGTTGAGGGATTGGCTGTGTTATCAGTGAGAGAGTTTTTGTAAAGAAAACAATCTTCACTAGCAGTTAAAAGCTAATGTGAATGCTTATGTCTGCATTTTTATTTTGTTAAACACGAACAAAACTATTGCAGAAGTCCTGCCACATGTCTGGCCAGAAAGAGAGTACCAATTTGTTTATTTGGCAGTTTAATGAAAGACTTTAGTTAATTAAGAGTGAGAGAAAAACATTTCAGTTCACATTTTTAGGTGTTTTTTTTGTTACACAATATTTCGAATTTAAAAAAAAAAAAAAAAAACAAAATTTTGGAAAAAATTGGGGGGTTTTTCCTGGTTGATTTTTTTGCACTACTTTTTGCACTACGAAAGCAGCCATCCAGTGAGGTGACAGTGCCCACAGCTCATTTAGGTTTGAGACCCCTCTTCTAAATAGAAAGAAGGACTTGAAAATTATGACGTAAACTGTATTTTGTATTAGTTTTCACAATCAGAGACATTATGTACCTTTGAATTTGGTTACTCACGGAGTTTCTTGCTGATACTTTGTTCCTGCTGAGATAACCTACTCACCAAAAGTATGAGCTGCAGCTACTGAGGATGATCTTGTGGGCGTCAAACATAACATTGTCCACTACGAGCACCACATCACACAGTTTTCCATCCAGATGGAATTTGTTCAGGGCTGTGCATACCGATTCGCTCATCTTTTTCTCCATTTCTCTTCTGTGAAAATTTAAGTCTGTGCAAGTTTTTCCCTGTTCTGTCTTCTTCGACATGTCTATTGGTAACCAGGTCAGCTTAGTAAAGTAAATCTATGAAGAGTTTTTTTTTTCAGTTGGAAGTGTGAGCCTGTGAGTTTTAGAATGTTACAATATGAGATCACAGAAAATCATCAAAATGTGTTACATCACTAACTAATTTACATCCATTTAAAAAATAATAATTAAAAAAACCTAGAAGAATGATGAGGACTAACTGAAACAAAACAGTATACTTTTCAAACTAAACTACATTCCATTTAAAGTAAACAGGAAAACATTTTTAAGGGAAGTAAGGGAAAAAAAACCTTCAGAAAAAACATTTTGTTTTAGTGAATTTTTACTGATACTGAGGTGTCTGTGTTGCTAGTTTAATCCTGTCTGCAGTCTCCTACATTTGACACTTTTTGCCTGTCACACAGCCAATCTTTAAAAGTAATACCTATTCTGAACTTTGAAAATCTTTTCACTCACAAATACTGACCTAACTAACAGAAATGTAAAAGAAAAATTATCTATTTTAAGTGTTAGACTAGTGCTGTTACTTCGTTTGGCCACAAGATGAAGCTGTCTCATACAATACAAGATATTGAGAGTCCAAGTAAGAACATACACAGCAGGGTACCACTTTTCTCTTTTTTATTTATTTGTTTTTCTTTTCTGGACTTCCTTGTCTTCTCTGCCGTCCATCCTCTTGCCTGTGGTGTCTCAGCTAGGACATAACAGGAGTGTACAGATATACACAGGCAGACAGCCATTGTTCCCCGGATTTGGAATATTTGACTGTGAAGTGCAGACCCGTCTACATACCTCGCGAGTTTACTGTTGTCATGGTAACGGCCGTGTATGTACCACCAGATGCTAATGCTAACTCGGCCATGGAGGAGCTGCACAAGACAATAAGCAATCAGCAGAATTCCCATCCAAACGCAGTGCACTTTATAGCTGGGGACTTCAACATGCTGATTTAAGGTCAGTATTCCCCAGATTTGAACAGCATATTAAATGTGCAACGAGGGGGAAAAACACACTGGATAAAGCATACAGCAACATCCAAAAAGGTTAAAGAGCAACCCCTCTACCAGATCTAGGTTTGTCAGACCACATGTCCATGCTGCTGATCCCTGCATGCACTCCCGTTAGGAGAAGAGCCCTCCCCAGTCACAAAAACTGTGAAAACCTGGCCAGAAGGTGCATCACGTCAGCTGCAGGACTGTTTTGAAAACACGGACTGGCGCGTGTTCGAACATCAGGACCTTGAAGAGCACACAACATCAGTGCTCTCATATATTAA
>NW_024582544.1:993190-1052843 GCF_018398535.1 Haplochromis burtoni
TATTTATATTTATAACAAGGTGCAATAATAATTAATGTGCAATAATAGCAGTGTGCAATACAAATACACTTATTCTTCTTTTTTATTACTAAGTTATTATACTGTGTTGTGTTGTTTGTGTTGTGTTGTGTTGTGATGTGTCGTATCGTGTTGTGTTACATGTAGTGCCGACGAAGGACAGTTTTCCAGTTTAATTGTACTATTGTACTATGTATGACTGTGCAATGACAATAAAGAGTTATCTTATCTTATACTTTACAGAATCTTTAAGGTTCACTTATTTTATTTACCCAGACTGTATGAAAGAGGTGTGGCACACACAGTTTTGAAGAAAGACGTGTACATATTTAAGTTGTCACACTGTCATAATAATCACACATCACTGAACTAATAAAATGGACAGAAAGCAGTGTCAGTTAAATATGATTAGTGGCACTCTTCATATTTAATTCACACTGCTTTTAATTCGCTCCAAACCAAAGATCTCGCCTTCCCCCTGTATTATTTCTGTTTGTACATCCTTGAATCCTCTTTTTACCTCCATTCCACACATTCACCAGAGATTGAGGCAGAGGAGGCAAGACACACGCAGAGAGGAGCTGAGACAGTAGGCATTTAATGACACATCTTTGCTTTAATACATCTTCTTACACTTATCTTTATCAGGGTCACTGGAGCCTATCCCAACTACCACACGATGAGAGACAAGGTCACCAGTCTGACGCAGGGCTAACACAGAGCATTGTTCTGTTAGAGCTCAACTGCAGCTGTATTTTATAATCTCAGCCAGACAACCATTCACATCTATCGGCAATTTAGAAGTACCAGTTAACCATGTCTTTGTCAATGTCAGAATGTCTTTGGACTTTAGGAGGAAGCTGGAGTACCCGGGCAGAACTCACTCAAACACAGGTTAGAGTTAAGCATGTTCTCTCCATGTTAGGGGGGAAAGCTCACACAGAAAGGCCCCAGCCACATGGTGGCATTGATCTCAAGATCTGTTTGCAATATCAGTTAAATATGAGTTGGTACAGTTTCAGACTGCATTGTTCTGTTAAAGCTCAACTACTGTCGTATTTTATAATCTCCGGTGTAAAACTAACTTTAAACCATGACATTTCTTTTTCATACAAGGCAACTTTGAATGAAATTTACAACTAGCATAAAGTGACAAGATGATGCACCTTTTTCTGTCACATACATAAACCGTTTTGGATTGCACAGTTTATCATTTGCAATGAGTGAAGCAGCTTATGAATACATAGGAATAATTGTTTGTAGAGTCCTCCACCCTCCTTGGGTTGTATTTTCCAGCTGCATGCCACACCTCTTTTGTACACTGAAGTCAATTACACTTCCACAAAGGATACAGCTGTGCATCCTCAGATATACCTGAGTCTGTCTTCGACATGCATTTCAGAATTCGAGATATCCTTCAATATGTTGTAACAAGATTGATGTCAGGGTTGCAGGCAGAAACATGGTGGACACAGAACACAAAGATGGACAAATGAGGTAAATGAGAACTGCATATTTGGTGGGAGGGACTAAGGCACAAGCAGAAAAGAAAAGGGAAAAGAATTGAGGATGTAAAATCTGATGAAGGGGGGAGTTGCTTTCATTATGTGTGCATCATGGCAAGTGTGGTTCTGGAGACCCCTTACTAAAGCAGGAACAACCACACTGGTGGCTCTGAGGTTTTTGACAGGGGTTTATATGCCACAACTATGCAAGATTCAGTCACGAAGCTTAACAGGTGTGCAAATAAAGGCTCATTTTGAAGATGGGTGTGGTTCAACCAGCTGTTAAATGAAGCAAACAGCTGTTAAAGGAAGTATATGTAGTGTGCAGGTGGGATTTATATGAGAGTCTCCTCCTATAAATCATATCTTTATCCAGTGTGTAAACAGATAATGTTCTTACCTGCAGAGGGCATTGTTTGAGTCTTTGTGTCTGTGTGTGTGAGTGTCAGGATGCCAAAATGACTTCATGCAGACACCAACTGAAGCAAGAACTACCACAAAGGTTGCTTTGAGTGCTTTGGCAGGTGTTTTTCTGTGGTCATACAGTCAAAAACGGTGCAGGTGAGATCAAACTGAACTTTGAGTATAGGTGTGGTCTGAAAACTCATCTGTGATATGGCTGGTATCATCTCATCCCAATCCCATCTCATGGATGGGTTGTCATTTTTTGATTGCGTTTACTTTGTTTTTTGATTGATAGCCACTCCAGACACACATGTGAATTTCTGAAAGAACCAAGACAAAGTAAGCAAATACCACAACCTTCCACCCTATTCAAGTCATGCATCGCTCCAACGTGTAGTTACATTCCTCAGGGCATGCATGCCAGGTTACATAGAAGGTTATGACGCAGAGTTAAACTGGTGTAAGCTATGACCTAGATCTGACGCAGAAATACAATTCACATGGTAGGACATCTTGAGCACCAGCCACGATGTCCTCACCCCACAAATTACAATTCACACAATGCAAATTTGTCTTTTTAATTATTAATGGATTTCCCAGCCTTTTACCCGATCTAAATCTGATTGTAATCTGAACCCCTCAACAACCATCTAAAAATTGGCCTGAAAGTGAAAACTGGCCAAAGAGCTTAACCCCCAAAAGTACAAAGCTCACAACCACATAAGACTAGTTGTAAGTTATGAATACCTGTTTATTTTCCAGTCTTTTAACTTAAATCTGAACCCTAAAACCAAGTTTGCAGTCTTGCACTGGCCTGTGAATGTATGTCTCAAAATGAGCACTGGCTAAGATGTCCTCAATCCCCAAAGTACTAATCACACAAACACAGATCAGTACTGCAACAACATTTCCCAGCCTTTTCGTCCTAATCCAAGGGTGGAACCTAAAAACACAGAGGGGGGGGATCCCTTTGAATATCACTTCAAGAAGGTGAGTACTGGCCAAACTGTCCCTGTAGGTCCCCCACAAAGATATGCGTGCGCAGTACACGCATGCACGCGCGCTCACCTCCTCCGTCCTCTCCTCCTCGCTCTCAGAGTTGTTCAGACTTGAGGGAGGAATGGCGGCCCCTCGGAGTTTCTTCATCTCTCTCTGCGGTTTATACCTGCTTTTATATTTCCCATGTGGATCTACGACATCGGGCACCAGAAGAGCGAATCAGGATCGATGCGGGTTTAAGGTAAAGCACAGAATTAAACATTATCCCTGGTGTTCAGCGACTTTTCGTTACAGCTGTCGCTGCGACGTCTCAAGTGTCCAAAAAGTTCCGTTTTCGGAGACGGTCGTGTTTTTATGCCACTTCTGCAGTATATGCAGTCAGGTTCTTGACGAATAAGCCGCCAGTTTAACAGATTCACGTGTGAAGTTAGAGTTATGCTCGCTTTTTATTTAATTTGCTGTGTTTTTAATCTCAGGGTGCGTTACCTTTACCTGTCTGTCTGCGGGGTTCTAGCTGCAGGTCTTTTGCGTAAGGCTGCGAGCCAAACTCCGTTGGAACAAGAATTAATTGATCTTTTTCTCCTTTTATTGGAAATTTGCAGCCCCTCATAAGCAACTTCAGACAAATGTCTGAATGAGTCTGATATCATGTTTAATTCGGCATATAATAAAATAAAAATGATTTTAGTTGCTTGACACTATTATCCTTTACCTAATCTCCAGTCTGGTCGGTAGCGTAATTCAAAGAGATAGCAAGGGGGGTGTTTAAAAGTTTATAAACAAAAAAAACTTATTGATGATATTTATATGTCGTGTTTGCCGAGTTGAACGCATATTTTTCTGCTTTTAACCAAAACGCTTTAAACATATTGTCGATATAAGTTTTGTCGCTTTGTGGCAAGTCTTAATATCCTTAATTATTAGTCATCAGTGTTTGGTGTTCCCTTGTCCTGTTCGGCATTTATGTAATGCTACAAAGTGCACATCACTTGGTTAAAACTCTAACCCCAACAGCCAAAGTCGAGGCGATATTTGCAGGCCCTGTAAATTATCGTAGGTCGTAAAGCTGATTTCCTGCCTTTTGTGTAATCTTTTAAAAGCAATTGATGTGGAAAACAGGAATATATGAGCTGACCCACCGCCTCCAAACGCTTGTCCTGCTTTTGTACTTCACGGCAGCCTTGCTTTTGGCCATGAATGAACCAGTGTTTGGTCTGTGCCAGTTCAGAATAAGTCTCTAGATTCCGTAAAGGCCAGTGTGCATGAATTTCACTGCAATGTGAAAAGAACAAGTCTCAGAGATTTTTCATTTGTGGGAATTTCTATAGTTTCTATCCTCAGGCTTGTTTTCTCCTCCTCTCTGTAATGAATTTAAACATCATAAATGTTAGTTTATTTCAAAGGTCCCAAGGACCTCATGTTTGTGTTGGGTTTTCTTTATTACTGAAAAAGGTAGATTTTTTGGCCATTAGACTTAAGCTCCTGCAGTTGATAATTCAACATTGAACGTTTGTTGTTTTTGGCCAAGTAAAATTGTATCATGTGCTTAGGCTGCACAATTAAATAATTAAACAACTAAATATAGAAAAATTGATAAAGGCAGGGGAGAGTTGTCAATAGTTATTTCTTTCAAATATTGATTTTTATTTTCTTTCTCTGAATCACACCAACAGGTCAGGGAGTACAGACTAAGCTAAGATTAACTGATGAGTTTCAATCATTGCCAGTTAATCTGTAAACCCATCTCAATTATTCAGTCATTTATTTTAAATTTGGCTCATTAAAGTTGCCAAGAGTGCCAAATGTGACGTCTTCAGGTTTTTTAGTGTTGACTATTATTTACACTGATCATATACTCTGGTTACTGTCATATATGACAAAAAAAGATAAGCAACCTCTCACAATGGAGAAATTGAAGTTAGTTTATCTTCCATAAAATAATAACTCTATTATGAAGTGTTAAGAAACTGTTTTTTGTTTCCATGTTTTTTTTAAGTGAAATAAAAGTTTCTCTGGTTGCATGTGTGTCCACTCTGCAGGTTTTAATTTTCCTATGTTGATAGATGAGTCCTACATGCCTTTGATACGCTCACTCTCCTTGTGTGTGTGTTGTGTGTGTGTGTTATCTGCTGGTTCTCCTCTTTGGCTTTGTGGAAGTGTTTTTCTCTACAGTGACAAGCTATTCACACTGTATACTCTGCTGGAAACAGTTTCCTTCCTGGCATATCCCCCCCCCCCTCACTCAGCCCCCGCCTCTCCACACACAGCGACACAACAATTTGACCAAACTAATCACACACACACACACACACACACACACACACACACACACACAGTCTGCCACCTCCCCCTCTCTTCTTCTGCTTCCTCTCCTTTCACACACACTTCAAAGGCTGCTGGATGGGGGTGTGAGGGCCTGCTATTCTACAGGTGTGAGGTTATTAGAGCTGCGTGTGTGTGTGTGTGTGTGTGTGTGTGTGTGTGTGTGTGTGTGTGTGTGTGTGTGGTGTGGCGTGCGCGCTCGTTTATGTCACATATGGATGGAAAATGGGCTCGCCTGATTTAGAATTGTCATTTTAATAACCTCTTGGTTTCAAACACTCCATCTTCTTCCCACAGTCCAGTGACATGGATGATGTAAGGATGCGCTTGTCCAACATTTTCCACTTCCAGTAGAATATTGATACCTTTGTGTTGTGCTAAGTTATTAAGCTATATGAAGAAGAGACTGGGAATCATTCCTTTGTTAGGGACGTGGCTGCTTTGACTGTCATGTGTCCAGGTACAGGCTGTGAATGCCAGACCTCACCTAGTGTCACTGAGCTGTATATCTACCCTGTGTTCAAGCTGTTGGTGCCTTGTAGAGTAATTTTCATCAGACTAATATTCTGGCTTACTTAATGGTACAGAGCATGCAATAAGTCTGAGATTCAGTTTTTGTGAGTAAAATCTTAGTATTTCAGCTAGCTAACCCAACTTGCTAGTGCTAGCTGATGCATTAGGACTGAAGCTTTTTGATCAAATCTGGTAACTTCTGAAAGCAGAAAAGCACCAGAAAAACCCAAACTTTGAGGCGTCAAAACACAGTCTTAAGCCAATGGGTGATGTCACTATAGCTACCTAAATCTTTTATACCCAGTCTCTGGTCCTGAAACATTTGCAGATGGTACTCGTTTGTTTTTTTTTTGTTTTGTTTTGTTTTTGTTAGGGTTATCAGACTCAGAATAAGAGTCAGCATACTTTATTAATGCTGCTGTCCTTTTTTGCTGGTAGACTTTACAGACATTAAACATTACAGATGGGCACGACTTTAAGGCTCCTTATCATTTTATTATTAGCTGCTAGCTGCTAACTTAACAGATGGCTAATGTGGCTGTCAGACTAACGGTTGCATTTACGATGTGTCTTTAATACTTTACGGACCTCCCGAAATTGCTCATGACATTTGTTCTGTGGCGTCAAGATCAACTGCTTCAGCTGCTAGTGAGGGGAGGGGCTGTGTGCCTGCCTGTCTGTAGCAATTGTGTGTGACGTTGTGCATTAATACTCCTGCAAATAAGTATCTCATCTGTTTATTAGTATCGATTAATATCAGATTTTTTTGATAAACCTACTCAACATTCCTGCTTTGAAGAGCTACATGTTGGTCAAACTCAATGAAACCTTTATAATCCAGATGTTGGCTGCAGTGCCTCTAATGATGCTATGAAGTTTATTTAATTTAATTAGCTAATGTAGCCTGTAAGCTCCAAGCCTCTACATTTATTTTAACGGTCTTTAAATTGCTTGCTCAGATTTCTTCAGCTCCCTCTGGAGCCTTGCAAGACTATTGCAGTTTTTACAAAGATGGTGTAGTATTCATCAAAACAATTAAACAAGCTTTTATTTGTGAAAACAATTGTGTTTGTCTACATGGATAAATAGTAGGGTTTGTTTGTTTGTTTGTTTTTAAATTGCAAATGTGTTAAAAGGAGGTTTGATATTAATCCTGAAACTCATGAAGGAAACCTCCTTTTTTCCCTACATCATCCAGAAACCCGGTTACTGCAGAGAAAGCTAGAATGATAGATGATTTAAGTCAACGTAAAATCTCTTTTTGTAGTGAAACACATCTGCTGAAGCCATCACATCTGTCTCAGCGGAGGAAGGAACTCATTCGGCTTCCTCCTCTCTGTATCCCTCTCTGGATTCTTCATCCTCCCGTCTCTCTACCCTGCCATCATTTTTCAAATAAGGTTTCCCCTGTGAAACCATGTCACATATCTAGGGCGTCGGTGTGGTTTTGGCATCAGGGAGCCTCAGAGGACATCATGGCTGGGTAGGCGTCGGATGGGAAACGTGTGTTTTCTGATTTCTGGCGGCTGAAACAGGCAGAAGGTGAAGCGTGAGTGCTGGAGCTCCACCTCTATCATAAAACAGCTCAGGGAAATATTTTTCATCGCTGTCCTCTGAGGCTTTCTGAGGAAAAACTGAGTTTTACAACTTGAACTTTACTTACGTATGCGCTGGAAATGTCCTAAACAGCCCTGAGCAGAAGTACGAGGTAATAAAAGGAAAGCGAGGATGCTTTAAAAACTTATGCAACGAACAGTTTTGATTTATTGAGTTAATATTTTGTTCTTAAACCTTTGGAAAACTTGCCACAGTTCTTCTGTGGATTCACGCTGCCTCAGTGTGATTCCATCTCTTCATGTCTTCATGAGTGAATGATGTTAAGCTCCGGTCTGCATGCCAAAGTCTCCCTGGTACCTCCAGTTGATCTATGTTGCGTTTTTCAGAATGTGAAAGCACTTAGGTAAAGAAAAAAGTGCATGTGTGGATGGTGAGTGCTCCAGTACAGAAGAAAAGTGCTATATAACAACTAGTCCATTTAGGATTCTAAGTATCTACTATTCTTCTGGGTGAAGATGGGTTTTTTTTTTGTTGTTTTTTTTAAATAACCATTTCAACACATGTACTGCAAATCTTAATTTTTTTAGACACCTTAACAGAAATATAAATGATCTTCGGTGGATCTTCCGACTTCCATCGTCTAAAGTCTGTCGTGGTTTGACTAATCCTGTGAGAATGGAGCAGGTGATTGGTCAAATCACTGCAAGCTAATGGAGTCTCTACTTGGGAAGTAGTGTACTTTGAGAAGTGAGAACGTGTCGGGCGTGCACTTTCTCCTGCTGTGTGGCTACACGTGTGAAAGGGAAACATCAGACAATGTCCCGACCTGATTCCTGTGACATTGTCAGGAGCTCATGTGTAAAAATGGGCCACAGCTCTTCCTTCAGAGTCAGTTTTGTTGCAAAGAGATGGCCCCCTGACGGTGGTGGTGGTGGAGAATTTAATTGTGTATTTTTATGTCCTTCAAACAAAGAAGAACTTTGTAGTGAAAGGAAGATGTTGGATGTTAAAATCCTAAATGAAATTAAAATGGAGTTTTCTCAGGTAACAAATGAGCATCACATGACCTCGTTCTATAGATGTGGACCGTCACTCACTACACATGTATAGTGTTGTCTAGGGCGTGTATTTTCAAAGGAAGTCAGGATTTGGCCTGCTCAGAGTCTCTTAAAGGACAAACCGTCACAGCAGGAGTGAAGGAGCTCCTCCTGGGTGAGGAGGAGGAGTCCTGATGAAGAGGGGTGGGAGGGGTTGGGGGACATTGAGGAGCAGTCATGCAGGAGGAGGAAGCCGCAGGTTTTGTTCTTGCGGTGGGAAATCTCTGGTTGGCTGCTCCCGAGCTCACACTCACACAGAGTTTGTATTGTTGGACCTCACTTTTGTTTCCAGCTTTTTCTTTCTGGATTTGGTGCTGAACCGAGATCATACATGATTTCATGTTCCTGTTCAGCAGTTTGTCATGTGACAACAGATGCGTGCGTTCCTGTTCTCCATGTTTAGCCATTAATAAAACATTTTGACTGGACTGCGCTCACTGATTGGCAGTTCCAGAGTCGTTGATGATGCACGGTTTAGGTAATTTCTAAAGATGATTCACCAAAGTCAGCCTGTTTGTGAAATACTTTGTGTCTCCAATTTTCATCTAGCATGTCTGACCATCTTTATCAACAAGTACATGCTCCTCACTTTCGATGCGCCCTCTCCTCTATGTTCTTTCTCCGGATGGATGCACACTTCCTCACTTAATCTATGATCCCACAGGGTTTCCTATCAAACTGCGAGCCTATTAACTTGAAAAAGCAGCAGGTCTGCTGTTAGTAAATTTTACTAAAAGAAAAACTATAATAGAATGAGAAAATCAGCTAAAAGGTGTAAATTAATGTGGCAACAACCCCATCTTTAGGACACGGGAACGACTGACTGCATTTGTAATTAAGTGCTCTATTGGGTAAGCATTGGGGAGCAACTTGGGTTAACTGTCTTGTCCAAAGATAGTTTGACATACAGACAAGAGAAGTTGGGGATCAAACCACCAACCTTCTGATTAGTAGATGAGGAACTCTACCCCTGAGCTATAGCCATCTTTCCTAAGTCTTAGGCTTTTACTATCTTGTATATTTAATAAGTAGCAGAATATTTTGCTGCCTTTTCATCTTTACTGGTTAACTTATACACTAAATGCGTGAAATGATTCAATTCAGTGCCATGTGGAGGCAACAATCTAGCTGCACTTTTAAGGTGGAACACTTTCATCCATCCTACTCACGCTGACTGAACAGAATCTATGAACAGATCTCAACATAACAGTTTTAACCGTGTTTTTACTGGCTGCCTTGTATTAAATATGCTTTAGTGGGGAATGAAATGTAACTGTACTATGCAAGAATCAGTTTGACTTATTAAAAAAACACTCATAGTGTGTTGGATTGGTGTGTTTTATGCATTGCATGTTGAATATCTGTTCCGTGTCTCAACAGTATCTGGTTCTTTCATCAGTATCACTCTCCCATGATTTATGAGGATGAAGTTAAACTATTTCTCAGTCCATGCTGAAACTCCCAAAGCCCTAAAAATAAATCCTTTAACTTTTCTTCTGATAGAAGAATAAAATCAAACATGACTCCATTACATCAGAAAGATTTAATCTTTTGCCACACAGTTCATGTGTCCTGACATGATTTTAAAAAACAAAGTTCACCAGGTGATCATAATAATTATAAAGTGCATAATTTTCTCTTGTGTAAAATACCAGTTTACAGGGAAGGATAGAAGGAAAGTACATTATCAGTGTTGATTAAAGGTCTCCGTCCGCCTCAAAAACAGCCTTTTTCCCTGTGATGATGATCACGATGATGATGCAGCGATTCGTCAGAACTGACAGTCTGCATCTGCTCCAAAACGGTATTTGACACACAGTGAACAAGATCCTACAAGACCAGCACAGACTGAGTCCAACTCCGACTCAGGCGCTTTGTTATCAGCGGCCTTGTTGTGCCATATGGAAGTGTTTGGAGGTGTGTGTTTGTCTGTAAAAGGCAGGAAGACATTAAGAGGGCTGAGTTTTTAGCCTCGAGGCTTTTGCATGAACAAGGACCTCATCAGCTTCACACGGTCTCGCTGTTCTTTGTGTGCAATGAAATCCTCAGTGAAGTTTCAATGAAGATAAAAAGGTTCAGGTGGCTTTTTTGAAGTAGTTGCCATAAAGGAGCATTTTCTTTGGTGGGGTAGTCTCTGGAAGTTCGCAGAATTGCTAAAAAGTGGTCGTATTGTGTCTTATCTCATCTGCGTGCAGAAAACAAGTTCTCTAGAAGCAAATACTCAGAGACGGACTCAGGAGGGGAGATGAGTAAAAATATATCAATTATAGCTTAATAATATTGACATGATTAATATGATAGGAGTAATCGAACTCAACTTTTCACTTAAAGAAAAGCAATCAGATGTCCCCGACCACATGTAAGCACACTTCATTTTTATCATAGCAGTCCCAATCATTCCTTGGGAGCAATCTAAACAAATATTTATTGATTAGACTGAATGAACTGAAATAACAGCTGGAGCTCTCTGAATGTTGATTGATTGTGCCTAGCAGTTTTGAAAGAAATAAAACAGGGGAACCAGCTCCATCTTCATCCCTCAGGTCCTTTCAGTTGGGCATGAATGTAGGATGGCTGGTTTAAGGTACAGCCTACTGGACCATCACACAAGCAGCTGTGATTACTGTGGCATATTAACATCCAGGCCTGGCAGTGGGCTGGTAGTCTCCGGGTGCTGCTCAGAGCTTTGGAGATCCACATCTGCATGTTGTAGTTACCTGAGGGCAGTGTCAAAGACATGTAGAGGCTTTTCACATTTCCTGTAAGCTACTGCTGTTTATGTTTGTGGTTTTGCTGCTCCCTTAGCATTGACTTAGAAGTTATAATAGACAAAGAACTTTATTTTATTTTCAGTGAGGTGAAACCAAGTGTTGAAGATAAATACAGCTTTAATAATGTGCTGAAGAGCTTAGTCTCATGTTTTATTTGTATTTATTTATTTTTAATTACCACGAGCCTGGAAAAACTATTCGGTGATCAATCTCGGCCTCCTCAGCTTTTTATTAGCACTGTCCATGTGTAGCATATCTAATGTGTATATTAGCCTAACCATTAGTTAGCCCATCATTACATGTGAAGTTCAAAGTTACAGTTGTGCTGTATGATTTTTAGAAATACTTCACTTAGTACATGGTAAATCAGCTTTTTATGGAGACTTCCTGCCTGCAATTCAGCTGAAAGCTTTACGTCTTCTTTTTTCATTGATGGGAGGATGTTAAACTTTATTGTAGCACCTGGAAGAACAGCAACACTGAAAGAGTTTGGACTGTTTTTAACTCTGTGGTGATTGCTTTTGCCCAGTGTTTGTTTGCTTTTGGGAATTCAAGGACCATTTTAATACGGAAATACCCAATGACGGCAGAGTTAGCAAGCAGATAAAGATAAGATAACATAAATGACTCTATGAAGACTGATTGCTAACCAGGTTTTAACCCCCCTTTTGTTGAGCATGTTACACCCTAGTAAAGCATATGGACAAAACTGGAGAGAAGTCTGAACATTAGGACCTGAGCTGCCTGAACTGCAGCTTGATGGACATTTATGAATTCTGGAAGAAGTGGAAAAAATGTTGTCTAAACCCAAGTAGCTGCACATGAGCTTAAATGGAACTGCGTTTTGAAATCTGTGATTTAAATCTGAAAATATCTGAGAAACAAGTGAGCAGCATCATAAGTGATGGTGCCTGACAGACGCTCTGCTCTGCAGGCACTTCAGCTCATCGTGCAGCTCTAATCTTCCTCTAATCTTCCTCCCCTGAACGGAACTTTTGTTTATGCTTCAGCCCAGGAGGAGTATGTTGATTAGAGGTCAGCTGGGAGTTTGTCCCCACATCTGGAACTGGTCTGGCTGGCCCAAACAAAACGAAGCAGAGGAGAAGTCTGCTAAGTGAACCTTAAAAGCTGTAATTGAAGAAGTTCCTGTTTAATCAGATCCCTCCTTCTCTTCTTTCCTCCTTCCTTCCTTCCCTTTTTCCTTCCCTGCAGGCTCGGTCATTACTTCTCCCATCATCCTTTACTCCCCCATTCCTCTCCTGAGTCCTTAGATCCTTTCCTCCCTTGTGTGCGCTGATTAATTACTGTTTCAACTAACTGAGCCTGCAATTAGCTGTCTGATTACCACAGGAACTGATTTTGTGTGTGTGTGAGTGAGTGAGTGATGTTTGGGGATTCCCAAGGGAAATTCAATGTTTCTTCAAAAGTTTTTGTTGTTTAAAGAGTTTTGTTCTTCTTGTCTGAAAAAGTGAAATTATTTTTTTTTGGACTGGTTTGTTTATGTGTCTGCGGACAGGATGTCAAACAGCTGCTCATCCGGTCATTTATTGTGAGTGATAATGAACTACTTGTATTTTCAGTTGTTTACTGATGTGGATTCATGTCTGCTCGGGCCTCAGGGGGTGTGCGTATTTTTGTGTGTGTGGATATTTGCAGGGGAGAAGCATAATGATTATTACTAGTGAGAAACACCTGGCAACAGGAAAAAAAGCTTTTTGTGTGTGTGTCTGCTGTAAAGTATTAAAGTTTGACTCACAGCAGTGGGCGGTTTAACTGGTGGTGAAGAGGGGTAGAAATAGTTCGTTAATTCTGAATTATCTAAATATGCAAGTTAGTAAAAACTCCAGGTGTATTTACACAGCTGGGTAACTTTAGGGTAGCTTAGAGTTGCCATTAGTTGGAGTGTGAAATGAACAAGACACCTTTTACTAAACGCTGAGATTTAGCCCCTTAGAATCAGGGCTGGGTGGGTAAAGCACTTAAGGAATGTATGGTTAAATCTACCTTGTAGTCTCAAGTAAGTTGAGTCTTCAGTAAGACTAGAAAAGTGCTACACAAATACCAGTGAATTTCCAATTCTTGTTTTATAAATTAGGTGCACCCCTTTCCTTTCCGGTGTGCCTTTGTCTCTTGCTGTTTTGTTCACCTTGACCCAAAAAGACTTAAAAAAAAAAGGAGCCTTTAGTTGACAGGATCTCAGTAAATGTCACAACATTTTTTTCTGTAGGTGAACCAGTCGATGCTTTTTCCCTTCAGATCGACAGAGGTCTGCTAGCTGTTCAGCTTTGAATGGTACGCAGTCGAGGTGTAGGTTGGATGCCTGCTTTGGCCCTTCGTTGCTCTTCCTGTAGCTAAGCTTGTCGCATGGGCCTCACTTTTCTCTTAGTGCCACTGCAGATTTTCTGCCCTTGCACGATGGCTAATATAGTCAGTCTGGGCCTGACCCCCAATTGGATGGCTTTTACTTATTTGTTAATTAATGAAGACACAATGTTTATACCATGTTAAATGATCAACCTTAAATTTGCTTACCAAAATAACATTTGCTTTGGATTGGAAACAAATAAATTCATAATGGACTGTCAGACAGTGAAGATCAGAGCCAAGTCAAGTGTTTCTGTCCTGTAAGATGCTGGAGTGTTTGAAGAGATACAGGAAATGTTGTAATGCAAAACCCATAACAGAGTAGGAGCGGATCAAAAGTACTGTCTTAATTATAATTTATGTATTAAGACATCACTATTAAATAGACTATTACTTAGAAAAAAATATAAATATCTTGAATAGTCAAGTTAAGTAAACATTGATGACTTTAAGAAGTGCCAGCAGCGGCGTCACGGCACATTTATTTTTTTGCATCTTAGAATATTAAGTTTGTTTATTTGATTAAAAAAACTATTTTTCCCTTTTCTTAGACAATGTGTGATTCTCATGAGTTATTTTATTTAATCATAATAAAACCACTGATGCTTGTCAGTTTGTCCACTGCAGCACAGCAAAATAATAACTGTTGACAAGTGAATTCAGCAACAAACACCGTGCATTGTAAACAAACACCGTAAACAGTGCTTACTGCTATGGTGTGACACGGAAAACTCAACCTGTCAGTCACAGAGGCTGTGGTGACACTGCTGTTAAAACTTGACAAACTTGTAACTTCTAACTGATTCGTACCAGAGTGAACGATCTAATTTGAGGAATTTAAATGTGTGTTTGCAATGAGTACTTGACCTGTGATGTAAAGTTATTTACTTGTTATTATGTTTTATCTCGTACGTTTTTAGCAAAAATGTAGTTCCATGTAGGGCTGGGCCATATTATACCGTTCACGGTAATACCGGTATAATGTTAGGCAACGATAGGAAAATGAAATATCGCGATAGAATGGGAGTAAAGCGCGCATGCGCAGTGCCTTTGTTTTCATACGCACATGGCCGATTGTTGAGTGAAACAGATGAACCAGAATTGGTTTGTAAAAATGGTGCAACTTCAGTGATGTGGAACTGGTTTGGTGTTTGTCCGTCAGATACACGACAAAGCACATTTTTTTGCAGAACATGCAAGCGGCCGTCGTTATTGTCGTATTTGTCGGACTAAGATGCTCTTAAATCTGGGAGTAATCTGGGTCCTAAACTCCGTATGCTTCAGGTCAAACGAACACTGCAGCATCACTGAGAGTTAAAAACTGTCTAAATTCTTTCATCTTTAATAAAACGATCAGCATTGCTGCTTTACCAGGTGTAACTATGAAGTTTAACTTCCAGGCATCCATGAAAACAAAATTTATTACATTTAACGGAGTTAGAAGTTAGCAGGAAGCTAGCGGAAGTTAGCTCGCTAGTTTCGCTAGTTACCTAAGCATGATATAGCATGTTCTGACTGAGAGATTTCTGAAAAAATTCAAACGTACAGCTCTGCTATCACTTCCAACATAAATGAAGACAGGAAACTAAACAGCAGTGACGTTTGTAGGGTTACTGAAGTTGGGCTAGCTGGTATATAATGATGTGCTACGTGATCGCTAGCGACACAGCTATGTTAGCATAACATAAACAGTGAAGCTGGAGGACGAACACTAACACTTTTCCACTTATAAAAGTTAACGTGAAGGTTCCTCATGGTTAGAGACAAATGCAATCGCATGGCAGGATGCTGTAAACGGACCAAACTTCAGTCAGGAGAACAACTGAGATAATCCATCCACAATACAAGGTTAGTCATTAATATACTGCAACAACATGGGAATAGAGCAGCTGCCAGAGAATTCAACATTAATGAATCAATGGTACAGAAGTGGAGGAAGCTTGAATAAAGTTTGATTTATCTGACTGCTTTGTTTCGCTTAATGTGCCTTATAATCCCGTGCACCTTATGGTCCGAAAAATACATACTGCACACTGCAGTTTAATGTTGCAAAGCACCTCTTTTTAACTTCAGTGGATATTATACATGGTTATGCTCAGGATATGTCAGCCCATTTCTACTGGAAATGCCTTTTGGTTAAACTTTCAGCAAGGAATTTGCATTTGCACTGTTACATTTTTATAAAGCTTTAATGTACATAAAAACCAGCTTCTTGTTTAAGTGAAAATAAATGGAAGGTTGTCTTTTTGCGCTAGTAATGTTGTGGAGCTGTATTTTGTCTCGCATCAATTATATCGTCAGTTATATCGTTAATCGCAAATTTTCAAATATATATCATGATAAATATTTTTGGCCATATCGCCCTGCTCTAGTTCCATGCAAAACCAGGTTTTTGTGGGTCAGTGCAAGAAACCAGGAAGTCCTTTTTTTTTTTTTTTTTTTCCTCCCCCTGTGCTGTTGGTGGAAAAAACGTCCCCCTTGATTTTTAATTAGCCTTTTAGTTCATGCTGCCAGCGGGACACGTGCACACACCACAGCATATAAACTTCTAAAGGTCAAAGTTCATACAGCAGAGGCCAACTTAAAGCACAGCGTATGATTAATGCAAACATGATTAGATGAAACGTTGTGTGTGTCTGTGCGGACTATTTTATTTATTTATTTTTATCATTGTTGTGTTGCCTTTAGGTGGTTTGCGATCTGGACAATGAGGGACTTCACAAGTATGTCATTAAAAGTGTGTGTGTCTTTTTGTATGGATGGGTTGTATTTGTGAGGTACAGTGGCTGCTAATAAACAGCACACCGTCAGTAACACTCGCACACACTCAGCTGGGTGTCTCTTTGATTGGTTTCAGGTGTGTGAGACCAGTCTGACACCTCTGTAATAAGCCTGAGGGTGTGTGTGTGTGTGTGTGTGTGTGTGTGAACATAAAAAAGGGTCAAAGCCGTAAAACTGCTGAAACAGTCGAGGCTGAAACATGCGTAAAGTTCTCATCTTTGTGTGGGAACATGGAGAATGGGCTTCTGGGTAATTGTAGCTCACAAGGGAGCTGATGTCTCGTCTTATCTTGCTGCTCATCATGTGTTACTGTATCTGCTGTTCTTTGTATTAAATAGACCTCATGGGTGAGGTTGCAAGGATAGCCCAGTCCCGTCTATTAAATGGAGATTTGGTGACCTTTCTCAGGCGCCAGCTTTTATCTTACAAAAATGTAATTATTGCTAAGATTTCCACTGCTAACACCATCTTAAGACCAAGTCATGGCTTTTACGTCTGCATGGCTAGAAAGCAAGTAGACTTAATGTCTGTTCACCGTTATTGTCATTTTGTTAAAAAGAAGTGAAACAGCCATGTTTTGACATGCTAGGTGACTGGTTTGCATAATCTTCTGCTAAAAGTTTAAGCTTTTTCACGCCTGTCATCAGGAGTGGTTACTTTCATATGTCTCATATATCTCTGTTTTCTCCCTCAGGTACCTTCAGGTGCAGATGGAGGCCGCAGGCTGGCCGTTACCTTCAGAGCCGACAGTGAGTTTCTCTTAAACATCGTAAATCTGCACAAAGTTTTGACTAAATGTAGCAAAAATTGTAGCACACATGGTACATTTCCTCTGGTTTGCACATTGCATTGTCTGCATCAGGTGTACTCTCTTAAATCTTTACCCATTAAAAGCATACTAGGAGTAAGGAAGCATCGAAGCTCTGCTGGTGTCCGTCATATTTCAGGCCTGCTTACAGAACAAAATAATTGTGTGTTCATCAGAAGTTTGCACGAAGATGATCTGTAAACTATTCTAATGGTCATGAAACCACTTTTATTGATACATACTTAGGTGTCAAAACTTGTCACTATGGGTACAAGAGAGGTCATCAGATGTTGTCTGAAGGGGGGGGGGTTGAGGTAGACTCCATGTGTTGCTGTTCAATTATAATCCTTGTTTATCTTACGTTGGGTCGTAGCAGGTCCATGTATAAAAGAAGCTGCTTCATCTCTTCACCCCTCAAAGTCAGCTTCTTTCTGATTGGCTTCCCCTTGTAAACATGAGCTTTGAACTTAATGAGCTGAGCTGTGAGACTGAGATGGCAAAAAACAGTCCAAAGTGTTAAGACCAGTTAAATTTGCAGACCTCATTACTGGACTCTCTGGCCATGTTTAACATCAGCCTCTAGAATATATAACAAAAAATAATCTAATCTAGTTCTGATTATGTTTGCTCTACCTAACTTGAATTTCAAGGTATTTATTAGTTAATCCAAATAAAATCACATTATAATATCAAATTTGAAGTGTTACAGACTAGAAGAGAGCTTTCATGCAGGCATTTTATGGAGATCATTTTGTATTTGACACTTAAAATCCTCCACAGGTGTGACTCGTTCCTCTGAGGGTAAACCTAAAAGATCAATTTGATCATAAAATAGTTTATTTTCTGTCATATTTGATATGAAAATCTGCAAGCCCTCCTTACCCTCGCCCACATCATCTCCTCTGTCCTCCTCCTCCACCTTTTCCACCACCACCCTGCGCCTCCTCTTCTTCTTTTGTTCTTTTCTCTGTAAAAGTCAAGTTCCTGAACCGTGGCCGATCCCTCCCTCCCCTCTTTGTCTGTGACCATGAGCAAGGAAACGCTTTCAGATCCCTCAGAAAGTGTGTGTGTGTTGTCTGCAGTGTTATTGCAACCCCTGCAGCTAACAACTACATGCGGTTTAACTATTTTATGGAGTTTGCTCGTGTTGATTGAGGAGTTTGAAAAAAAAAAAAAATTGTTATATTTGTGCGATAGGGAAAAAATATTGTCACAAATACAGATTAAATTTAAATAAGAAAACCTGTATTTGGATCTAGGGGCTTGATACATGGATGGAGTGGACAACAACTTCAACCTTGGTGGAGATTATTCCGTGTTTCATCTAATAAATGTAAAAAGTCCTCCTTCCTCCTTCTGTAAGATCCAAGATGTTTTGTATATTTTCAAAGTTAGTTTAAAACTGTGCATGAGGGAAAAGTGCAGCAGCAGCTTTAATTTATTAACTGTTTGTGCCGTAACTGCAGTTCCTGTGTTCAGTGATTCTGAGTTGATTCACAGGTTCAGTTTTAAAAAAATTAGAGTGAGTCTGATTTCTTAAAGATTTCCTCCCCTGTGTTTGGACACAGTCAGGTCAGCTCTTTCCTTGTGTCTCCAGCACTTACTGTATGCTACGCTAACATTATGTAGGTTTGTATTTGCTGACATTTATCTGCAGATTAAACCAAATCACCCTGTATTACCCAAAATGTCAAACTGCATTATTAACAGAATGTGATTCTTTTGTCTGAGGGTCGTCTTGTGAGTTTCTTCCATTTCTCTGATTTTCATTTAATCTAGTTTTAACACATATTATGTAAGCAATGACGTGTGGGTCAGAGGTCAGAAGATCATGTGAATTCTGAAGATCAGATGAAATGAAAACACGCTTGGAGCTAAAGTGAAGCGCTCAAGTGTTTTAGCATGACAATCGGAGTGTGTGTGTGTGTGTGTGTGTGTGTGTGTGTGTGTGTGTGTCACACCTCAGTAGTTTGAGGATCAAGGAGAGCCAGAGGCTTCCTCTCTCACACCCTCTCTCTGCTGGAAGTGATGTCATGGGGGTTATAAAGCAGGGTGACCTTTGACCTCCAGTAGGTTCCCTAGAAAGGATTTGTAGGATCAGCAATATGTTGAGGATAGATTATTTATTTATTTATGTATGTATGTATGTATGTATGTATTTGGTCATGGGTTTATCATCTTTGCTGCAAACACACCATCCTGCGGTGGGAAATTCTCACCAATGATCAAAATGTTTTTTTTAATCCACACATTCAAACAAATGCACATTTAAAAACTGTGATGTCCGGGATTTTTAAAAACTCCTGGATATTTTGTCAAATTAAAACCGTACATTTGTAAGCTCTGTCAGATACCTGTCCAGTGTCGTGTTTGGGATATTTTCTGTAGCTCTAACTTACAGACGCACCCATAAACTGCTCACGTCCCAGCCGTCATTAATCGTGAAAACATTTTTGCCACAATATTAGACCTCCTCTTTCAGATGATTTCAAACCTGACATCACACTTCCTTGTGTAACCGAGGCTGAAATATGAAGCTAGCGAGCTTCATATAGAAGTGAACAGGTGCCTTATACCTGTACAAATCCATGTCTCCTCTGGTCATGATAAGAAAGAAGTGTGACTGCATCGAAGTCCATCCTTCAGCTCCTTTGATAACCTTAGGAAACACTTTCCTGATGAGAGGAAAGATTTAAGGTCTTTGTTGCTGGTTTCAGCACTTACTTAATACACCAGTTTCAGGGGGCCGAAACTGGAGCCTAGTTTTAAAAAGCAAAGCTAGTCAAAACATTTATTTGAGTTTTATTCTCCATGGATGATCTCAACATAACTATGTCCACGGATTTTGCTCCAGCTGGGATAGGTTCCAGCCCTCCCTAGCTGACAAAAATGTTCAGAAAATTAACTGAATGGTAACTAATTGTTGGCTTTGGTCTTCGTTTGCTGACAGTATGTCCAGGATTTGAGCATCCAGTCGGAGTGCCTCAAACCGTGTGACATGCTCCAGAGGATTTAACCAAAACTAAAGATTATGCATTTTAGAAATCTGACAGCGCCTCACTGTCATTGAATAATTCTAATTTTTTTACTCAGACTGAAATCTGCTTCAGAAGAACATCAGCTGAAGCTGATACTTTAAAAACAGTAGGTTCAAGTTGTCATAATTCTACTTTGAAGGATGAAGCGTTGAAAGAAGATGAGGATGCACAAATAAATGGAGCAACTGTGATGGTCTCCTTCAGCCTCCTCTTCTTTCTGTGCTTTGTGTGAGCGCCTCCTCCTTTGCTTCTTAAATTGGAAAGCGAACAGGAAGAAAAAAGGGGACAGCTAAAGAAAACGTTTGCAGTGAACTTTAGCCCTCTTTTCGTTCTTCTGTCTTTACACTGCTTTGTTTTATAAATGCTGAAACCAAAGATTAGGGAAGGAGGAAGAAGAGTAAAAAGAACTGCAGCCTTCCTCTCCTCCATACATCCTACGGAAGATGGAGGAAGAGGAGCAACCAGCTGTGACCTTCTCCTTTAGCCCTGAACATGACCCTGCTTTGAGGAGGATGAAGAGGCGAGAGGAAGAGGAGCAGTGACTCGTGTCTAACGTTCTCTCATCCGTCTCCATCTTTTATAAGCTCTTCTCTCCCAGCTTCTTCCTCCTCTTCCTCACTTCTGTCAATAGATGGTTAGCAGGAGGAAAGGGGAGCAGTCAGTCGTGTCTGAGTTCACGCCTCTTTTCTTTCTACATCCTAAGTCCATCTTTTTTCCTCCGATCCCTCTCGGTTCATGGCTGGCTGCTCCTCCTCCTCCGCCCCTCCAACTTCGTGTCTCAAGATAAAACAAGAGAAATGTTGGAGACGAGAGGAGGTGAATGACAAACAACCCAGAGCGACTGAATTAATGAAGGTGCGGTTAATAAAATATGGATGACAGATCGGACAGCTGTGGAATCTGCTAATAATGCATTTCTTAATTTAACTCAAAGTATCTCCTTAGAGGGTTATCTAAAGATAATGACACACACACACAAAAGATGTCAATCGTATGACTTTTAAAAAAGTAGAGCTGTTGTGTTCAGTCATTCTGGACTCTCATTAAAGTAGCTTTAAACAACTCACAGTTCAAACAAGCTGTTTTAGCTCCGCCCTTTAAGTCTAACTTTCTCCTGATTGGCTGCAGAAACTTTAACCAGGAGGTTTATGGAGCTGTTGAAATGAAAAGACGACAAATGGACCTAAGAATAGAAATAAATGTCTGAGTTTAAGCCTGACCATTAAGGAAAGGTCAGTAGCGCAGAGCATCTCCCACCAGAGCTCTGGACCATAAACTTTCTTATATTTTAAATTCAGAATTACATATCCTTCATTTTAGCATGATCTTGGTCTATTGTACCTATAGTTTGTATAGTTTTGTGGTTTTATTTGTTTATTTTCCCATTTTTGAGACATACATTAGTACAGTAATTTTTAATTACTGTACTAATGTATGTCTCAAATTTCAAGTTATTCTCTCAATTTTGTGTTGTTTTCTCAGATGTTTTTAGCTGCCAAGTAGAAATTTCAAGATACTTAATTTTAGATTTTAACTTATGGATGGTAACAAGCTGGAAACTATAATAAAAGAATCGGCAGAGTTGACAAAAGTCCATAACCTTCCTGCAAGAATCTGGAATTGAGCCTGAATGGTCCTTAAATGGCTGTGAAGATGTTAACTGCAGTCTTTAATCTTTACTCTGTCCATCAGGCTCAGATTTCTGTTTCAAGAACCATTAAATCTTTTGTTAAAGTGCGGCTCTCTGTGCTGTTGTTAATCTCTTCATATCTCTCTGTTTCTCTCTGCAGACTGCTCATTAAACTACCCACTGGGGAAGCACATGATCCGTGAGGTCACCAACGTCTCCTTCAGTCATCTAGCCTGCGACGATCAGGCCGCCGTGGTTGTCCACTGGTCTGCGAGCCCACTAGGTCTGTTTACCTGTCGGCCTGCCTGTTTGCACGATCATCCGGAGAGACAGTTTTAGAGAGAGAACAGGGAAAGTTGAGGGAAGAGCAAGAAAGTTCAAAGTGCTCAAATCGTAAGATTACCCAGCTCTGTGCGTGTGTGTCCCTTTGATCGGGGCCGGAAAGAGAGGGAAAGAGGATCGCATCTCACACAACAATGCCGCGATTTGACCGTGAAGGAATGTGTGTGCGCACAGTGTAAGGTGAACCTCTGCTGCCTCTCCCTCTCTGTGACAAAACGGCCCGTTGTTTTCTCACACAGAGGGGGAGAGGCAGAAATCTCCCTGAAATTCTCCATGTCATACTCACATGTTGCCAGATTTCCTCTTTGAGATCTGCACAGCTTAAGGTTACTGCTGTAAGACAGCCAAGACTTTACCGACAAACCCAGAATTTATCTGAAACAAGGCTGAAGGCTGTGGCGCACCAGATGAGTAAAATTAGGGAGTTGGGCAGGAAGACTTTTTTCTTTTTTTGGTCACCCGAATTAAGGTCTGTGACTAATTGTTGTTAACTGCAGTGAGAGCTTGTTTTGCATTGCCAGCATTAAGTTGGACTCATTCTAGGTTGAAGTTGGTTCACGGATCCCATTCAGAACTTTCATGGACAGAATTCTTAAAGGGGTGGAGGTTGTCGGATTCGGAGGTCTCAGGATCTTGTGTGAGTCTGTCAGCTTCCTTGAGCCATGACCTCCACCGTGTGCGGAGTCACAAGTCTGAGGCCATGGTTCCTAGCCAGCAAAGAGTGGATTGCCCACTCTGGTTTGGGAACAAGCTGCTTCCCCCGGGTAGGAGTAGTAGGAGTCTTGCGGTCTTGGTCACGAGTGATTGGTGTGGTGTCTGCAGTGATGCTGTACAGGTTTGTTGTGGTGAAGAGAGAACTAAGCATGAAAGCAAAGCTGTCAACTGGTCGATCTACGTTCCCACCCCCAGCTGTGGTCACGAGCTGTAGGAAGGGTGGCTGGACTCAGCCTTAGAGACCCTTGGGGTGAGCAGCTCTGTCACTGGGGGCAGGCCATGGACAGTCTGGAGAGATTATTGCTCTCTGGCTTGGGGACACTTCAGTGTCCGTCCAGAAGAGCTGGAGGAGGGTCTGGGTATCTCTGCTTAAGCTGCTGCCCAAACGACACAGGATAAGTGGCAAATAACAGATGAATGGATAGCTGGTTAGATATTTCCACTGTGTTTTTCCCAGAGAAGGCAAAGCTTCTACATGTTACGTACCAGGGATAAATAAGACTAGTTGTTGGAGACATTTAGCATCATCACATTGAACTGAGCCTAGTCTTAGCGTTTAAATTCTTGCAGCTGTATTTAATCTTCAAAAATAATGTCAGGGAACATGAGAGAGAGAGATGCAGTAGAGCATCTACTGCTGATCACTCAAAGCAACTCAACTACAAGCTACTTTTACTCGTACTTTCACTCTTTTTTTCTATAGATTTTATTCCCTTGCTCACATGCGGAGCCCATATAGAATCACAGATTAACTTTAACTTGTATTTGGGGGGTGGGAGGAAACCGGAGTACCTGTAGGAAATCCTCACAGAAAGGCCCCAGGTGACGCAAGAAACTCTTTCCTGTGAGGCAACATAACCATTCATGCCACAATTCAGACTACTCGATCGACTTACAAAAAATACCGTCCACCACAAACAATAAACTCTTTACATGTGTCCGATCTTATAAAAGAGGTGAAAAGGGGTCTTTTTAGATTTGTATTTGTGATAAACAGATACTCGTGGTTCTTGTTTGATTGCTATTGAGTTTGAATAAAGATTGTCCAAATTTATACTGAAGAGAAGGAGAGAAAGAAAAACAGATCAATTGTGACCTCAGGCTGCTTCTGCTGTTAAAATGCAAAACATCCACGACTCACAAAGAGGGAGCAAGAGAGGTGTTCAGAAATATGCCTCAGGACAGAAAAACCTGTTCTGCTGCATCTCTCTCTCATGTTCCCTGTCTTTCTCCTGGAGAGCTAATATGAAAAACATGTCCGGTCGATGTATAGGTATAATTAAAAGACAGGTGTGCTTTCAAAGAGGAGTGACGGGGGTTTAAGGCGTGGAGGATTGTAGGAGAAGTGAAGAGGACTGAAAATAAGGAGGGTGGAGACGAGAGGAGATGCATGCAAATGAAGGAACAGAGTGGAGGGGGGAGAAAAATGAGAACTAGGGGATAGGCGGAGATATAAGGAGGCACAGGAAAGAAGGAAACAAGGGTAGGTTTGAGGCCTTGTTATCACTCTGTGAATTAGCTCTACACACTATTTGGTTTTTAATTGTAGCTATCTGCCGTGACTGGTTGCTGTTTAGCTGGGATGATTCCCAGCTACACTGACTGGTTACTATCTGTAATGTAAAATAAGCTGTAGAAAAGTACCAGGTATCAAAACCAGTTAGACCTTTCATGGTCTGAAAAGAAGAGTTGAGGAAAGGGCACAAAAAGATTAGCTGAAGGAAGCATCCTGAAAGAGTTGGCAAGACTGTAAAGAAGAAAATTAGGCTATTAGCTGCTATGTGCCCATTTATAATCACCGATTAAGGTATCGTCTTTGCCCTACTGCTTATTAGTGCTACTTTCCTTTCTCTACATCAAATATAATTTTTCATAACTAAATGCAAGATTTTATAGTACTGTTTAGAGTTATTGTTGACACTGCAAATCGCAAGATGTTTAGTGGTCTTTAATCTCCCAGCTCCTTAGTACAAAGTGAGAATACCACAAGTAATAGTGGTAACAGTAAGCAACGGTTGACCTGTGGCCTCGATTCAGGCAACACTTGCACCAAAAACAACATGTGTTTCTGGCAGTGAGAATACGTCTGCAGATGACTCATGCTTCGGAGTCTCCTGCTGTGTGTTACGTATCAGAAAGGATAACAGAAGAAAGTCCCCAAACTGTATTATCCCCATGATGGCCGGAGTTCATGCACAAAAGTGGCACAACACATCAGATTCCCACCTTTTCAGTCTTTTGCCTTTTTCTGACAGTAAGTTTGTCGATTAGCTGTGACAAGCACGCACTGGCAAGGTATTACGTTAAACCTATTTCTCCTGTGTTTATATCAAGGTATGTTCATGCAACTCTACCATAACCACCTAAAAATCCCACCTCAAATCAAAGGGCTACTAATACAGTAGAACATTTACTTAACTGTGCAATAGAAATGAGTGCAGCAGAGAAAAGGGGAAAGATGGATGAAGAGGAGGGAACAAGGAAAGGCAGAAAGAAGAGTAAGAAGAAGGTAGGAATGAAACTAGATCTGGTTAGGAGTGTAGTGTAGAGAGTGAATAAGGATATGGATGTGTTGGTAAAAGGCAAGGAGAAAAGACTGGTGAGGACAGAGGAAGAGAAAAGATGGATGCAGACGTGGTGAGACTGAACTTGCTGTTGCGTCTCTGCAGGGATTGAACACATTAAAGGCTTCAGAGTTTACCTGGAGGACAAGAATCCAGAAGGGAAACAGTGTCAACACCTCATCCTCAAAGACCCACGACAGCTCAACTTCTCCTACAAGAACACGGTAGGGCCATTTCCACAAAAACACTTTGAACTGCTGGCTTTTCACATTTCCCGCAGTAGCACATCGCTCAAAGGATAAGATGCTTCTTCCAAATGTAAGCGTGTTAGAGGCGGCTATCAAGGGTGCTGGAACAGGGGGACAAGGAGCCCTGAAGAAAATGTTGTTTTGAGG
This sequence comes from Haplochromis burtoni, assembly GCF_018398535.1. NCBI lineage: Eukaryota > Metazoa > Chordata > Actinopteri > Cichliformes > Cichlidae > Haplochromis > Haplochromis burtoni. The sequence goes on from NW_024582544.1 coordinate 1,019,014, forward strand.
GATAAGCACGTTAATCCCTGCACACTTTTTGTAAAATGAAGCAGACATGCATAAACAAGTCGAACACTCCTAATTCTTTCTATTTTCAAAATAGGGATTTGTAATTGACACCATTCTGGGTTTGCTTGGGAGTGGACAGAGAGCCTGGGTCTCAATAAGGCATACCTCTGGATCTGCATCTGCAGTTTCTTGGGTTGTTAATGCATATTAGGCTTAACATCAGCAGTTTGAGTCATTGTGCAGACCTCTCAGAATATAGTTATGTGTATTTGTTTTACTTCATCCTTTTGTTTTTTGTTGCTTTTTGGCCCTCGATCGATATGAAATTACATCAGCTCCCTTGGTGGTTTCAGTCAATCCTTTCCGCTGCAGGCTGGCTGTGTAATAATCTCCTCCTAAGCTGATGGTAATGTACTGTAAGAGATCAGGAACACAATCTGCAGTCTTCATTCTTCCAAAATATCGTCATTATAGGACACTGACAATAAACTCGCACATGACTGCCTGGACAAAGATAAACACTTGAATCCTTGAAACATCTGTGGCCCTGAAGCCTTGAAATAATTACCACACAGTGTAAGCTGGCTCACTGAGTCACTCTTCTGTTGAGATGTTGTATTTAATAAGTCCACATACATGCTCATTAGAGTCTGCTTTTATCTTTTTTACTGCTTTTAATCAATGCATGCCTGCAGCCCACAGATAAAAAATGTTGGCACAATGACCTCAATTAATGTGCACTGTTCCCGATGAATGGATGAAGCAAACATGTTTGTGCTTTATTAACTCGGAGATTTACCATTGCTGCTAAACTGTATTATTTCGATTTACTTCATTTCCTCTGAAGACTGTCGCTCATAATTTCCTTCTAATTTCACCGTTGAACGTTTGTGTTTGTTAATGTTTTCATGTACAGAAGCTGAGCAGTCAGCCGTTCAGCGGTTTGAACTTTGACACCGACTACATGGTTCGTGTGGTTCCCTTTCCATCTCAGATGAACGAGAGCTTCTTCCCTCCATCTTTCCTCAAAACTAACTGTGAGTCCCACATGTCTCACAAATGTATGGGACTGAGTTTTTAGCCGATCAGCTGATTCACTGATTGTTTAGAAAAGCCTTTTCAGGCGCCTCTTACATCATCTTACTGTTCCAAATCCCAAAAAGCCACCTCGAGGCACTTTACACTTTAAGGTAAAGACTTAACCAGACTCAGGGAGGGGCAGCCATCTGCCACGACTGGTTAGAGGTGAGCATAGTTTTACGTTTTCTTTGTTATAATATAATTGTCCCATTTAGGCTTCCAAGGCACGATAAAACAGAGTATGATTTAGGGCGTGGCTACCTCAGGATGCACAAGCCTCTACCATGTGAGTGTTTATGTATACAGCTGGTATGTAATACATGTGACGACATAAACAAAAACAAGATACAAGATGCTTTGTTTTTATGTTTTCTTTTTCTATTTAAATCAGTTCAATTCAGTTTTATTTATAAAGTTAAAGTATAAAGACTTAATCACAACAACAGTTGCCTTAAAGCGTTTTATATTGAAAGGTGAAGACCCTACAATAATGCAGATAAGCAATCAGATAAGCAAGCACTTTGCAACAGTCGGAAGGAAGAACTCCTATTTAACAGGAAGAAACCTCCGTCAGAACTGCAGTGACTGGTTGGGGCGGAGGGGAGGGAGACAGGATAAAAAAGGCCAGGAGATTAATAATAACTCATGATTAAATGCAGAGAGGTGTAAACATGCAGTGAGTGAAAACAGATGTGAAAAGAAACGCTCAGTGGATCATGGGAAGCCCCAGCAGTCTAGACCTATTGCAGCATAACTTAAGGGAGGACTCAAGGTCATCTGATCCAGCTAAAACTGTAAGCTTTATCAAAGAGAAATCTTTTAAGCTTGGTGTTAAAAGTAGAGGGGGTGTCTGTCTCCTGAATCCAAACTGGGAGCTGGTTCCACAGAAGAGGGGCCTGGAGAGACTGCCTCCCATTATACTTTTGAATACTCTAGGAACCACAAGTAAGCCTGCAGTCTGAGACCAAAGTGCTCTAATGGGGTGATATGGTACTATCAGGTCATTAAGATAACATGGGGACTGATTATCAAGGCCTTGTATATGAGAAGAATTTTAAGTTTGATCCTGGATTTAACAGGGAGCCAATGAAGAGACGTGACGTCAGTGTCCTCACCTCTTGAGACACCTAAAAATTACCGTTCTGAAGAAAACAGTGTTTACTTTCATGTGGAGTCAGATGGAAACGTGTTCATTAAATACTGGAAGCAGAATAAAAACAAAAATGCTGCTAGACTGACAGATTTACTGCACTGCTCCGAGATGCATGCACCACCTTGGAAGTGAGTTTAAATGGATCACAAGACAGAACATGCATAAAGCTTAGGAGTTGCTGTGAGGTTGTGTGTTTCACTATGTGCCAAGCCAGACTAGTTTTCCCAAAACATCCCCCTTTTTTTAATAAGCTGAGACAAAACTGAGGCTGTACAATGAGAACAATAAAACAAACTTTGTAACCATCTCTCTGTGTGTTTTGTTTTTTTGTTGTTTCCTTACAGCGTGTGAAATGCTCCTCGGATCAGACAACCTGGTCTGCAAACCATGTAAGTTCCTCAGTGTCGTCATCATAACCAGAGCCACATGTAGGCCGACTTACTCGGGAGCTGGTTACACTACCAAAGCTGGACCCAGCCCCGCCTCGCTCTTAGATCAGTTTATTGTGAATTAGTTTTTGCACAAACTATTCAAGTTTTTCTGTGTAGGTGAAATGATGAGAAATAGGGGAGGCTACGGTGACCTTAAGCGAAAAAAGACAACAATGTGGTCCTACATTTCTGAAATGTTGCTGTATTTTTTGAAAGGTTCTTCTTGTACTTGTTTTATCGCAATATCTAAGAGGTCGTGGGAGTTTAGAGTTCTTATTTCTTGTGTTTGCAGTCTGGACACCAAAGACGCTGAACGTGTCTCAGCTCGGATCAAGCCTTCATGTGGCCTTTGATCAGGCTCCGCCCTCCTTTGGTTTCCATTTCTATTACCTGTACTACAAACTGCGACCGGACGGACCCTCCAAACTGCAGCGCTGCAAACCGGTAAGATCAGCTGTGTTTAATACATTTTGACATCAGTTAAGTTCAGATTTATAAAAGTTTTCTAAAACCCGCCATGTTCGAGCAGGTTTTCAGTGACCTCTAATGAGAAACGTGACAGTTGTTGTAATAAATACTCTAATAAATCTCCGTAAACAGATTCAAATTCAAAGGACTGTGTAGGCGAATGAAAATATACTGGGTAGCAGGAGATGACAGAACCTGAGGAACTGGTATCATATTTAACCCTTTGCAATCACCATTTCCATATCTCGACCAAATAAGTTATAGCAATAAGTCTTTCTGCATGCAACCGCACTTAAATATCACGAGATCAGCTGTCCCAGAGCGCTGTTTCCTTTGGTACTCTATCAATCTGACCAGCTGTTAACAACACTTGGAATATACGTTGTCACCGTGAACTACCACGTGGTTTTCAGCAACAGCGGAGAAATGATGTCATTTCCCGAGCAGCTGTAGTATTTATTTATTTTTTTTCTCCAAGGCCTATCACAGATCCACTGCGGCTGCTGAAAACTGTTTAACTTTGTGCCTTTGCGCATATAAGCTGAACACGTAGAACTTTGAGTGCACTACTGGAAATAGTTCATTTTGCTGTACATGCTGTGTTTCTTCAAACTGCATATGCATTTTATTTTATTTTTAATACAGTTTATAAAAATTAGTGCATTACAAACATTTATGAACACACTCAAGCTAAATTTCCTGTTTACAGTTTTGAGGGACACACCCATGACAACTCTGTATCTAGAAAAATGTGTAAAAAAAATTCACTTTTAGTAATGTATTTGGTTACTATGGACTTATTACATACACGTTATTAAAATTTGGGCTCTATCAATAAACAGTAAGTTGAATTTCTCAAAAAACAAAGGCAGTACAGCATGTAAAAATATGAAAACAAGCTTGGGTGGACTCTTTCTGTGATAGTTAAACTGGAAGAGGTTATATTGGTGCCTATTGAGTACCTGTAGACCACCAGAGATTTTCTCATGAAAGCTCTTAAGTTTTGTTTGGAAAAAAGGGTTTAATCGTTTGAGGGAAAAAGCTGAATTAAACTGTATGGAAAATTACCAAAGAATGTTTTTTCTTCTTTGTTTTGGAAAGCAGATCAGCTTGTGGGTAAAAAGTGAATGCTGTTGTTTCCAGAGATGTATTTATTTAGATTACAGAAGAGGGTTTACTCTGTCCTTTTTTTTTTGTTTGCCACCACAAAAAGAACTGAAATGCTTTTTGTTGGTCGCTGCTGAAACCCTGTAAAGACGTGTTTTTATTGAATTCTTTCCTTTCAATAAATACATTTGTTTGGACTTGCCTGAAAAGAACATTTGAGATTGCTGGCCATTGGAGTCCTATCTGAATCTAATAGACATTGGCATCATTGGACCTTATTTTGCTTCGCTTGGTGCTACAGTTGAGGGGTTCGCGGTAGAGTGTGTGATGCTCTAAAACATGGGCTCTTGTGGCAGATTCACCCTGAAATAGCAAGTTAGCAGTCTGTTACAAACATGTGATTTCTCTGATTCTCCAAACTATTCGCATAGTTTCTTCTAGTATTTTCTGTGAAAATGTGTGTTGTCCCTCCCCCTTCCCAGCTCTATATAATGGTCATATTTTCACTTCGCCTTCACGTGTGGCCAATGTGGAGCAGCTGTAAACACATTTTATTTGCGATGAATTTGATGTGGAAGCCTATAATTTGCCCCTAAATCTCATCCAACCACATCCAGAGTTTCTACCCGATCATGTCCGGACTGGAAGGTGGCGTGAAAAGCTTTTGTTCCAGCCTCGTCCTAACTGCATCCTCCTTGATCTCGCTCCAGCAGCTCTTTTCTTTTGTCTGTCTTCGCAGTATCAACACCATCAGGAGACACACAAACTGCACGCACGCGCGCGCGCGCGCGCGCACACACACACACACACACACACACACACACACACACACACACACACACACAGGGGAGTTTCTGCACTTTAAGGGGTTGTGAGGAAAGAAAGAAGCAGTTTTGTGAAGAATGAAAAAAGGCACACCTGTCCCGTCACTATATCAGGGTTGATATTAAGGCGGCACCAACTCCCCACTGATACCGACACCACTGTTTAATACTTGTACAATAAACTGATGAACATACTGTTTCTCATGTGCTTTGAAAACATTTTTAAAACTTCTTTGGCCTTCAGTTGTACCTCCTCTCCTCCTGAGCAGGCTTTTGTTAAAGTGTGTGCGTTGTCAGAAGGAGTTTGGGATTGAATCTGGAAGCTAAAATTTAATTGCAGATGTTAGTCTTTATTGAAAACTAAAGTGTCGTGTTTTACCATTTCCAGGATGTGAATCAGCCCAGAACGACATGTATCCTCCAGGACGTCACTCCAGGGACCTACACTATAGAGGTACATGAATGTAGCACAGAGCTGAGCTCCATTTAGAGCATTCACAGCTGGTTAAACTGGTTTCTGCTGGAGCCTAGTCCTCACCGAAGATGATTTATAGACCAAAAATGATCAGTTTTAAACAGTACACTCTTCTCTTCTCCAGTTGAAAGATGACAGCAACACCACCAGGATGCACACTCAGCACCACGTCAGCCAGGGTGAGATGCACACAACCACACAGTATGCTGTATATAAAAGACGGCCACAGACACCTTGACATCCCACCATTTCATCTTTAGTATTGTTGGGTCTTTAGTTTGATTTAAAAATACAACATTAAGTAAATATTCCTACGATGACTGCACTAAAAATAATTGAGCTGAATCCACTGTGAACAGCCCACCTGTGCAACACTGCTGTTCCTGATTTACTGACAGTCTTAATCCATTTTTTTAAAGCCACTGAGGGGCTGTCATAGTCAGACATTAATGACATGTTTTCAGTGAATGCTCTGGTCTGTCCATGACTCTGTATATCATCTTACCACATGCTGAGCACAGGGCATTGTCCACATTGAGGCAATAGAATACAATGACATGTTGGCAGCCAGAAAGGAGTTTGCCTCTTCACTAATTTGTCAGCTCATTAAGGATCTCTGACTTTTCTGATTTCTTTAACTTATAATAAAAAAAATAGCACCACCTAGTGGCTGGAGGTGTAACTACAAACCAAAATTGATTCTACACAACAAAGGGGTCCAAGGTGAATTTTAGTAAAATAAAGTTCAGCATCCTGCTTCTCCCCCGAGTTTAAAAAAGTCTGTTGGACATTAGGATGTCTCCTGGTAGCCTCCCTGTAGAAGTTTTCCTGGCACGCTCAACTAAGACGAAACCCCGACATAGATCCAGAACCCACTGGAGAGATTATGTATCCACTGGATCTAGAAACGAGTCAGGATTACTCCAGGAATCAGTTCTCATTGTGTGCACACAATGAAACATCAACTTCAGTTCAGACCTATTGACTCTGCCCTGCCCACTACTATCATTTTTTTGTGGCAAAGAAATACTGAAATAACAGTCTGATCTAATTGCCTCACAAATGGGTATGTTTGTTTCCATCCTCCAGTCCACTCCCCCTGGGCGGGACCTATCCGTGCCATGGCCATCACGGTGCCGCTGGTTGTCATGTCAGCATTTGCAACCCTCTTCACAGTCATGTGTCGCAAGAAGCAGCAAGGTGAGGGGAACCATAATTCATATTTTAAGGGGCTCAGTTTCTTCCCATTTTAATGTTGTTAGTAATGATTAGTGATAGTGATCATCTGCTGTGTAAATGACTTTCTTTCCTTTAGACAGCAACTGGCCCCAGATTTACTATCTTGAGAGGTGTACACAGTATAAAGCAATTACCCTTGTAAACCTTTGCATTACAAAAGGGTGAGAATATATAAGTGTTACTTCTTTCCACTCCTTTTCAAGCACTTGTACTAGAAGACAGTATTAGCTGTATTCATGCTCGGAATAAATGATCAGTCAATCAATCAATGTGACTGCACGACATCCCCGTTATCTTAATGTTTTTGTCATTTGTCATTCAAATGCAGTTGCCGAATTTCGGTCACCATACTTTAAATTTATGGCTGCATTTTAAAACAATCCTCTCTTCCCTCCTTTAGAAAACATCTACAGTCAGCTGGATGAGGAGAGCAGCGAGTCGTCCAATCACAGCGCAGCACTGACCACTGAGCGGCCGTGGCCCCGCCCCAAAGTCTTCATCTGCTACTCGAACAGAGACTGTCCCAAACACACCAGTGTCATCCAGAGCTTCGCCTTCTTCCTGCAGGACTTCTGCTGCTGTGAGGTGAGACGATCATGAAGACGAAACTGAGGACCACTAAAAGACTTGGAGGAAAAAAATATAGAAAACATGAAAAAAATCAAACTGATTATTTTCACTCATGTTCAGGTTGTGTTGGACCTGTGGGAACACCTGGAGATGTGCAAAGAGGGTCAGATGTCATGGCTCAGCAGACAGCTGGATGAAGCAAACTTCATCATCACCGTCTGTTCCAAAGGCCTGCGGTACTCACCTTACCCTCCTGTTTCTATAGAAAAATAAGCAGACAATCACATTTATTAGAATTTAGATTTCATTAGTTTGATTTGGTTTTATTTATTTTTTATGCTTAATTTTTAGGAGTGTACAGTATAATTTTAATTAGTCTTTGTTTCTGAAGTCTCATTCTTCTTTTTTAAATTTAGCCAGGGAGACTTCTCCTCCCTGGCTCAGAGTGAATGTTTTCTTCATATTTAATTGTATTTTTTTGTGAATATTACAGTTGAGGCGCTGAAAGTGCCTTCAGCTGCAGTTCCTCAAATGGCCACTAGATGCCTCTAAAACTTATCAAAAGTAAACATCAGAATTTGAACTAACAAATAAGTCAGGGGTTCAGTAGTTACTTTATAGTAAAATCTTTTAAAATTGTTGAATTAAAACACAAAATGTGTTGAAGATGCTGATGCATATATGATTTAATTTATGGTAGGCTCACAGGTTTCTAAACCTAATTGACGAGTGTGTCACCCCTCTGTCCCACCTCTTTTTACAGGTGTCATGTTTTCTTCATTGTGTGTTCACTTGTTTCCGTCTTTCCTTTGGTCTCTCTTGTCTTCTTGCCATACCCATGTGCCTTTTCCTCTTCAAGAACATTTCAGGTTTCTAAAATACAAAAAATGTTAAGTAAGGAGTCAACTAAAAATGTACCTTTATTCTTTTCCTTACCATATTTTTTTTCAACCCCTTTTGTCATAACTGTTGTTTTTTTGCAGCTATTATGTGGAAAAGAAGAGCCGTCGAGGGAAGACGCCAGTGAGCCGCCGTAGTAATGGCAGCAGCTCTTCGATTACTGCGGTTGGTGGGGACCTGTTCATTGTGGCGGTTGCCATGATTGCTGAGAAGCTGCGGCAGGCGAAGCAAAGCGAAGACAGCGGGGCACAGGAGATGAACCGATACATGGCAGTTTACTTTGACTATTCTACAGAAAGCGACATCCCCACCATGCTGAGTCTGGCTACCAGGTAAAGACGGGAACAATGAATACAAACTTTAATGAAAATGATAAATACTTGCAGCCTGATAAATAATTTCATTTCCTGTTTAGGTTCAAGCTGATGGACCAGCTGCCTCAGCTCTTCAGTCGGTTCCATTCGAGTCATTCCAGTCTGACTGATCGTGAGCAGCAGCCTCTTAACATTTCCCGCAGGAACTATTTCAGAAGCAAGTCCGGGCGCTCGCTCTACGTTTCCATCTGCAACATGCACCAGCACATCAGCCAGAACCCCGACTGGTTCGAAAAGCAGCTTGCTCCTGCTGGAGCATCCTCTACCTCTCCTGACTCTTCCTCCAAACATCCGTCTCTCGCTGCTGTCCAGGCTCCGAGCCTTCCGCCCAAACCTTCCTGCTCCTTGACATCTCAGGCTGAGCAGAGGTTTGACTCTGGCCTGGTGCTGAATGAGGTGGTGGTGCGAATACCATCGCTGGAGAGTGGGGAGGGCGTGATGGGGAGGAACGTACTCCAGCTGGCCCATGGTTCCAGCCCTGATCCCAACCTTTGCCCGAGTCCCAGTTCCACCCCTGACCCCTGTCCCAGTCCTGGTGTCTGTCCCAGTCCAGACCTACCACACTCTTCTCTGTTCATGCTAGATCCCAATTCAAGGTAAAGGAAAGTGTGTTACACCTCATTTTTGTTTTCTTTTAATTTCACTGATATAACAGCAGGTAACATATAACTATTATTATTATTAGTATTCTGACTGCAGATGCTTTTTCTGTTACAGGTCTGCTTCTGGAATATCTGGACTGTTATCCGAAGACTCTTCCTCCTCCTTGTCCTCCTCTGGTCCTTCCATCCTCCAGGATGGCATTTCCCCTGGTCAGGGACAGGCTGATGAAGGCCGCCCCACTGTTCCAGAGATCCCCCCACCTCGTGATTCAGGCATCTATGATTCATCTGTTCCTTCATCAGAGCTTTCTATTCCCTTAATGGACGGACTGTCACATGACCAGGCAGACTCCTCCTCCCTGGCTGAGAGTGAATCATCTTTCTATGGTTTGAGTAAGGCCTCAACCTCAACAGATGTTTTATAAAATCGAACTTTGCTGTTTGTTCTTTAGAAAAAGCAACATTTTCAATAACATGCATGTGCCAAATTTCCCTGACTTATGTCCTCATGTGACTTTTGCACAAAGGTAAATGATTCTTAAAGACTGAAGGTGATCATGGTGCTCACACTTGCTATGTGTCTTTCAGGTGATGAAGAGGCACCCGCTGCCACATCACTCAGCTGCAGCGCTGCCACGGTGTGCAAAGCTGAGCTGCACCACCATCATCACCTCGAGCAAAATGACACTGTTCTCACACCTGTGGCATCGTTGTAGGGGTATGCCTTCAGCCAATCAAAAGAAGGCTAGCCTGGTGATGTCATCTTGTAAATCAATGTGCCAACTTGGACCAAAAAGTTGCCTTTGTGAAGAAGGCGAAGCTGGAGGAACCGGAGTGGGAAACAGAAACTGAGTTCTGAAACGCTGATCTGTCATAACTATGTTAACCACTGAGTTCTAGAACACTATTCCATGGTAACTATGGTAGCCACTATGTTGTAAAACACTTGACCATAGTGACCATGGTAACCTTTGAATTCTAGAATGTTGATAAATAGCTATGAAAACTATGGAACCACTGAATTCTATAACAGTATTCTTTTGTAACTGTGGTACCACTGTGTTCTAGAACAGTAATGACTGTGATTGCTATAGTAGCCACTGTGTTCTAGAGCAGTATTTCCTGGTAATTGTGCTAATCACTGATCACGAGAAAACTTTGGTAATTGCAGTTCTTTTTTCTTTTTTTTTGTCCACTGGAGGATTTTTGAAGGACTGGAACTCCAGATGTTGGCAGAGGTGACCGTTTCAAACCAAAGATGGCCTCAGGCCACAGTGTCCTGATTGGCAGACAGAAATGTATGACTTGATGTCAGGTACCAAAACGTGATGCTGTAACAAACCAGCTGTTCCAGTACTGTTTTGATGTGAAAATGCAAGATAAAGCAGAACCTGATCAAAGAGTTTACTTGCTGCCCAGGACTGTCAAAGCAGTTCTTACTTAAAGCTGCTGAATGTATAAACACCTTAAAGACATCAGTCAGCACTTTTGGACCAAACACTTCTGGGAAACTCCCTCAGAGTAACTGCTCCACAGAAGTGCATACCATCAAGGACACTTTTTTTTTTCCTTTTTCTGTTTGCATTCACACCTTCGGTAAAAATGCTAGCATGAAGTTTGACCCACCTGGCTGCTGTCATAGCAACAGCTATCACAATTACATAATGGAGAACACGGTGGTTGGAGCCGTATGTTTGTTGTGTGACTTTTTTCATAACAGCGATGGCATTAGAAAGGGGACAGATATAGACTTTCTAGAGGGAAGCACCAATTCTGGGCTTTTCCAGTGACCACAGCTGTTATTGCTGCAGATAACCAAACAAATCTTCCCTATTCTCTGACCAAACATGTTATCAAGTAAACCAAAACAGTTCAGATCTGCTTTGGTTGTGGTGATTCTTGTAACTCAGTTTCAGTCTCTTTGTTTTCTCTCTGTTTTGCTTATCGGTGTATCAAGTCGAGAGGAAAATCTAGTAAAGATTTCACATTTCTTCTGCCACATACAGGCTGGACTTAACAGATGCTTTATTTGTCTACTGTCTTTCATTTTTAGTAATCTCTGGCTTACATAGGTAATGTTTACTATTCCTATTTTATCATGGCAATTGCATTACTCAAAAGGTTCCTCTTGTGCTTTACTTAAGAGTGAAAAAAGGTCCTTTGCCCTTTTAGTTCTTGCATTATGCAAAAATACAAAAAAAGGGGGACTGCTTTGATGTAATATTATTTTGTATTATCATGATTTAAGACCAAATACTGAAAAAACTTATACTATAAGATAAAGAATCAGATGAAGCTTGTTTAAGAGGTGCCTTTTTTATTTAAATGTGCCCACTTGTTTCTTGAAAGACATTTGCATCATAAAGAGAAACCTTCTTTAAAAGCACATCTTGTTTTGAAATACTTCCAACATACTCATGTCTTATATTTGTTGACAAAGATTTATTGTTGGTGTAACAAAGTAACATGACCACTATAATCGGATCATAAAATCGAATATTTTGTTTAAAGAAGTGACATAAATGTTAGTACACCTTGCTAACGTTATGTACAATGATGGAAGACTATCATTTACGTGAACAAAGTATTTTGCTTTTTGAGTTTTTCTTTTTAAAAATGGTTTTCTAGCTCAAGAGAGTGAGTTGCTGCTGAATGCGTGAGTGAGGATTTCTGGTTCATCTGCAGGTTTGAGTTGGCTGGAAGGGACGATGTAACATTTCCTACTTGTAAATATAACTTTTATTTTTCTCTGGAAATGTTTGATATGATTTTGTATAGTTAGACTTTTATTTTAGTAAGCTACTTGTTTTTAGAAATTGTACTGTTTTATAGTACCTTTTATATAGAAAATAAAAAATCCTTATTAAAAAAAGTTATTTCTATTTTCTTTCTTTTCATGACTTCCTGCTGGGGATGATTTGGATATGAGCAAGCTTTTATTGTAGCAAAATATAATTTGGATCAAAATATCCTTTATGGCTGATCGTACTCTGACATGCTTCAAGCTGACTAACAGGTTTTAGTTTCTTGTGGTGAAACAAACACTCTTCCCTGATATAAAGGCCACTGGACAGCTCTATAGTTTGTGAGCTGTGAGGCATCCAGGCTTAAATAAACAGAAGCTACTAAATCTCAGATGTTCTACAAACAGCCTGCTTTTATTTTCAGAATAAAAGCTTAAACCCTGGCATGGTTTAGAGATGATTAACAATTAATTTAAAAAAGATTTGAGAATTCAGTAGGCTACATACTGAAAGCTTGGAGGAAACAAAAGTATCAATTCTATTGCACTAATATCAGTCCGATAACAATACCAACTTTGCTATTGATAATATAAACATTTGGATTATTCTGCCCACGTCTAGTTTGAACTTTTGGATATGTATGAGGTCATAGAGAGCAGATATAATATGTATAATATGGTCATCTTTGGGATAGAAGCTCCACCCACCTGCTGCTCAAACCTCTGTTTTTATGAGTGAGTATCATCCAGTCAGGAGAAAATTGGTGTAAAGGTGGAAGAACTAATACAGCTTGTTTGAGAGGATTTGTGGTGCTGCAACCAAGGAGCAGAGTCTTTTTTTTGACTGAATCATGCAAAGCTACTGTAGAATAAAAATAAGCCTGATCTGGAAATGCATAATACTACTTTGCATTACACAAATGTTAAACTATTTGTTCTTGACAGTCTCTGTTTTTAAAATTTTCCTCAATGCATTCTAAAACACATTTAAAATGTTAATGTTAAATGTGAGTAATATCTTGAGTAATATCTTGTTTTATCTTCAAAGTCAACCCATGCTTTTATTTTGAAGGCGAGGTTCGAAGGAAGGCGCTGCTCAGACTCGGCTGTATAGAAAAAGGAAGGATTTATCGCTCTCAGGTTGTTATCCGGCACAAATCTTCGCACTGAAGCTGGACTTTCATTTATTTTAAGAAGAAACTTTTGTTTTCACTCACTGGAAGAGCTAAACTCACTGAAGCAGCTGATCCGACTGCTGTTTTTGTTTAATCAGGGGGTTTTTTTGTTGTTGTTTTTTTTTTTTCTTTTAAAGAGGGTTTGTTTTCGGCTCGTTGGGAGGAGCTGCAGTCCGATGCAGGCAGGTGATGGATGTCAGCGGGGTTCGAGGTGAGGGGAAGCTCCTCTGTGAAGCTTGAGACGTTTTTTCTGAAGTTTTTTGGTAAAGAAAATGTATTAAAAGTTTCGGGGAAAGACATGCAATTCTAGGATTAACCCTATCACTGCCGGTGTGTGTTTAATTATAAGGTGTTATTATACATGTGGAAGATTTAAAGTCAAGAGACTCTGAAGAGGCAGTCAGTCTACCAAAGAGAGAAAAAACTGAAAGAAAGAGGTTTTTATTACTGCTTCATGAGTCACAAGTTTGCATGAGAGGGTGACTTATAGCTTGTGCAAACACACACACAACACACACAAGGCTCCAAGTCTATCTCTGTGAGGACCCCGAGCTTTACCCCTGAACTTAACCTGGACCTCATTCACCTCATTCAATTCAGAGCCATAAAAGAAAGCTTTCAAGCACCAAAAGACAGGATCTCTGTTTTCCCAAGCTGTAAAACTCAAGCTAGTGCTAGCAAAAAGGAATACACACACACACACACACACACACACACACACACACACACACACACACACACACTGGCTTCTGTCCTTGTGAGGCCCTTGCTATGATTTTAACCTGTACCACACAGTACATTTCAGATAAACAGCCTTCTGCAGACAGTTTGACTCTCTGACAGTTTGGTGTGAGCTGATGTTTGTTTGCTGTTTAAGTCACAGTTTTCTGATACTGTTGAATTAGCAGCTGAAGCTCTGGAGTGATGTGATGTTATGCTAGTTCGTGTTAGTTTTGGTTACTTAAATGCAAAATAGCATTTGTTGAAGCTGGTGTTTACCCACGCTGCTCCAGGATGATCTCATAAAGAACTTCCTCGGTCTTCATAAATGTTCAGTGAGGTTGAGATCATGTGATTGCAGGGAAATTCATGTTTGCTGGGACGCCTACTTTGGTTTTTAAGTAGTTCTTCAAGGCTTTGATGTGTGTTTGGGCCTCATTATCCCGCTGCTGTGCGAATCCCACTCCACAAATATCAAACCAGAAGGTGGAGCGAGTCTCTGAAGGATGGAGAGCTGCTTCTCTTCGGATTCAGTGTGGCGGTGTGGATTCATAGTCCTTCTAGAAGCAAGCCTCTCTATTTGGACAGTTATTTTTTTTTATAAGTATCAGCTGAACTAACTTCTAATTTAGCTGTTCATTGGGAGCTCAAATCAGAAGTTGCTCTAAAACAAGTTTTTTTTAAAAATCTTCTGCTCACAAAATTATACTTCCATAACCATATTTGGTGCAGGTGTCCTACTCTGTGAGGCAGGCAGTAAATACAGCGTAGAAGTCAGTGTCTGAGTTTTAACATTAGCCGCCCTGTGCCCTCATACAGATGTGTTATATTTGGAATTTGGTGCTTCATAGAGACTTTAAACATTTGAAATGGTAGAAGTATTTACGTCATATATGTAAAGTACAAACATTATATATAAATTAAAATGACTGAGTATGAGGATCGTAGAATAATCACTGAAAAAAAAAAAGTCACTTTATTGCTGCAGTGAGAGATTATTTGAATATCCTGGATGCTACTTCATCCATATAAATACAGGATAATTTATCACCTTTCAGTAACTTCAAAATTATAACTAGCTAAAGGTTTTAGATAAGTTATAGAGTACAAACTAAAATATTAGTGTAGCATAGAAATATTTAAATAAACAAAAAGTACTTGAGATATGTTCCACCACGGTCATTTCCATGCTCTCATCCATTGGGAATTTTAAAATTAAGACAGTATAGCATTGAAAAATTTTACCCACTGGTGATCTCTAACTGGCATTCATCATAGACTGTAGTTTTTCTTCTTCTGCTGTGACTACCTTTAGTCACAGCAGATCGTCTACCTTTGTCCCACCTTATCCCTACCTAGCATCCCCTTCTTCACTACATCCATGAGTCTTCTCTTGGTCTTCCTCTTCTTCCTCTGACTGGTAGCTCTGTCTTCAACATTGCTTGAGTAGTATATCCACTATCCCTCCTCAAAACTCATTTCACTCACTCAGTTCACCCTGAGTGGTGCCTCTGATGTTCTCATTTCTAACCTTGTCCGATCTAGTCACTGCCAGTGAAGATCTTAACATGTTCAGCTCGGCGTCCTATCTTTTGGTCATTGTCACTGTGTCCAAACCATACGTCATAGCAGGCCTCACTCACTTGTCTTGTAAACCTTCCCTTTCTTTCTTGCTGCCATCATTCTGTCACAGCTGCTCCACACTGCCTCCACTCTCTTCTACAGCTCTCTTGTGCTCTGTCCATTGCTTTGGATGGTTGATCTCAGGTGTTTATTCCTCACAACTTCACTGTTACTTCACTGTTTCATCTGCCTCCCACTCACTTGTACACATGTATTATGCTTTATTTCTGCTGAATTTCAGTCCCTTACTTATTTCCAGAGCAAGCCTCTGTCCAGAGGATACATCAGATACCTTTCTGGAAGTTTCTCTCAGCACTACAGCTGTACTTTCACACTCTTCTTGTAACTCTTAACTACAACTTAAAGCCTGTGTCAACTCCCCCCAAACTCTGTGCAGCCATTTTCCTTCTTCCTTCTTCAGCCTCTGTCTTCACTCACTTCCTCTTTTTGATTTCCAAAGTAATCCTACAGACTGTTATCCAGTGCTGTTTTGCTACAGTCTCCCCTGACACCATCTCACAGTCTCCTGTGTCTTTAAATGGCACCTTCTGCATAAGCTGTTGTCCACCTGCCCGCACCTTCCTCCATTCTTTTATGTCACTCGATGTTCCTCCCTCTTCTTGAAGCGCATATTTGCCACAGCCATTTCCATCCTTTTTCAAAATCCACCACCATTTGTGTTTTTCTGCCTTTCTCTATTTGACGCCATACCTAACCTACCTTCTCATGACCTCCTCATCACCTCCTCATCACCTATGGTCCCTTTTCTTTTATGTCAATTGAAGTCTACTTTAATCAACAGTCTTTCTCTGCTGACATCCAGCCTGTGGCTCATATTCACTGACAGCATTCAACATCACCCCTTCTATTTAAAAGGGAGTTTTCCCTTCCCACTGTCGCCAAAGTGCTTGCACATAGGGGTCATATGATTGTTGGGTTTTTCTCTGTATGTGTTATTGTAGGGTCGACCTTACAATATAAAGTGCCTTGAGGAGACTGTTGTTGTGATTTGGCGCTGTATAAATAAAATTGAATTGAAATGGAACTGAATATTTCAAGCCTTCACTTGTGATCCTGTCTGGCATTCTCTTCACCCCCACAGCACCGTCATATACATTTCCTACAAGATTGCCTCTGCTCCATTCCTCTTCCTATCTACACCATAATAGAACAGCTTAAATCTTCCTTCAGTGCTTCTGACCTTGCTTCCCTTCCACCTAGTCTCCTGTACACACAATATATCCATATATATCAGCCTACTCTCATCTCCACACTCATTCCTTACCTTCTCTCTCACTGTCTCCTATCATGCCTTCCCCCTCTCCTGTTGCTTTGTCTTCAGCCATCAGTACCACAGTTTCCACAAGCTCCTTGTTGGCGAACAGCACCAGAGGCAGTTATTGTTAACCCGACTAATCCAATATGGAAACGCCATTTTTTTTATGAGCCACATGTTCAATTTGGCAACGATTTTGGGCCGGATGCCTTTCCTGATGCAACCCTTTCCATTTATCTGAGCTTGGGACCGGCAGTAGGGGTACACAGGCTTGTGGCCCCCTCGTGGTTGGGTTCATCATATACTGTATTTAAAAGATGGATGTAGCTTCCATGATCATTTGTAAATAACAAACATCACACCTGGAAGTCTCGTCCTGCTTAATAAAAAGACACTGAAAGACCTTCCATACACAAGTTTTTAGATGTAACACCTACACACACAAAGTTTTAGTAACAAAGCATGCAGTAAATACAACCTGCATTTCTTCTGTGGGATAGGCAGATCTTTCTTGTATGCAGGAATTCTGCCTTTGGGGCTTCAGTAATATTATGAATCATACGCAAATGTGTTCTGTAGTTACTTGTACGTGTAGTAACTCAAGTTTCTCCACATTTCAGGGGTCCATAAAAGGCTGACTGTCAAATGATTAACTGCTGCTTTGATACTTGTTTTCACCACATTGGTGATTGTTATGTGATAATAGTCACAGTTCTCCTGTGTGGTTTGAATACCACTAACTTCTACTGCTCGCGTGGAACTTTCAATGATTTCTCCGAAGCTCATAGAGACCGAAAACTTTCTGTCCGTATACAAAGACACATGCAATGCTGCTGCATTTGTATTGCGAAAGCTGAACATTTAGACAATGACTGATTACTCCCATTAAGCTGCTAATTATGCAGCTCATGGGATGTACCTCTGTTGATATAATTTAGAAATAAATTCTGTAGATAGAATTAACATTTAATAATGATACAACGGGCACCTGGGCACCCGTGAGAGCCTTCCCATTCCAGAAGTTGGACTCGCAAATCAAAAGAGATGTTAAAGAGAATGTGTAGATGTGATTTATGTGTGTTTGCAGTTTGCATTTTTTCTTTTTAGTGCTTGAAATTCTGATAATTTTTCATCTTTTCTTTAAAACATTTTTTCCTAGCTTTTCCTTGTAATAGTCTATTTGTTCATTTCTGTATTCATGGTTTCCATACAATAAGATTTTACTTTTAGGTAGGTAAAAGCTAAATTTGGTCAACTTTTTAAAATTAATTTAATCATTTATTTATTTATTTAAGATTGTTTGTACTTTTTCTAAGTAATGAAAACGGGATGAATGATATGAACTCAGTACAGTCCTATTTGTGCAGTACTTTCAGCTCTGTTTCAGTCCAACAGAGAGAAATTTCTCACTCGTTATATAGAAATATAGAAAAGTTTGGCAGATTGGTGTTGGCGGGTACTTTACAATGAGTTTATCAGCTGTCTAACTAAAACAGGCTGACACTGTGTAATGTATTTTAACCACTTTTGCTATGTCTGAAATGCTTCTCAAGAGTCATAAAACAGATGATGAACTGGGTGTGGGGAGTTAATCTCTGGAGAAATGTGGTTCTGCTGCTTTCAAGGGACAATGCAAGATGTTGTTCAGGTGACATTTTTTGTCTGTCATTTAGACATAATTGTTCCTACCCACACTGCACGCCGCTCTGCTGGTTTCATGAGACGTTTTTGTGCCTGAGCTGTGTGTTGTGATTATAGTGCTGACAGAAGTGGAAGCAGCACAAAGAATGAAAGATTTGGTTTGACATTTGAGATTGATACCACTTCATGGACCTCTCCTAAATAGTTCACTGATTTGCAGATAGTTTCATATCTGCATGTTTATTAATGATGACAACAACAGAACAAAACAATGTAAAACTCCAAAATGACTCCCACAGTTAGTCTCACTACAGCTAGCCTCCCCTTGAGCATAGTGCCCTGTTTTAGTCTGAAAACTGAATGTTTGCTGAGAAAGTGATATTAAAAACAGATGAGGGGATAAAAGATTTACCAGAAGAACAGGCAGGGAAAGACTGGAGGTGCGTGTAGCCAAACACACCTCTGATCTCCTCAGCAGGAGAGTTCAACCACGTCACCTCCCTCTTGGGAAAAAAAATGAGTTTAAAACATTTTAAGGTTTAAGGTTAGATTAAGGGTTATAGTACATGTATTCAAGTCGGCATAATGTCCTCTGAAGTGATGGAAACAGAACTCTGTGTGCAAGTGTGTGAGTTCATCCAGGGTGGGATGGTTTGCACTATTGGAAAAAGCCCTGCAACTCCCAGGAATGAATGAGTCACACACACACACACACACACACACACACACACACACACACACACACACACACACACACACACTTTAGAGCCATGATGAGACAGAAATTGTTTTTTGGTCTATTGATTAAAAAAACAAAACAAATACTGATGCCTGGTAGCGTCTGTAACTTCAGATCCATCCATGTCATTGTTAGAAAATTGTCATAAAACACAATGAAGAAGCAACAGAAAGCTGAGAAAAAGCAGCAATCGCTGAACAATCTGCCACCATACACTGTGTGTAAACACATTTGCATCTTATTGTTTTACAGCTGCTCACTGTTTTCCAATTCAGACCTGTTTCATCCTCTAAAACACCATCCAATCACCATCTAAAACGGTGAATGAGGTTTTAATTTATGATATCAATATTTTGTAGGCTTTGTGGCAGATGCCAGATGGTGGGAATTATTACAGAGTTACACATCAAAGTCTCTGTTAGAGAAGGGGATCACTTCTGAGGTGGGGGAATGATCACTTTTTTTCTGTGAATCAAATCACAATGAACCACCGGCACAAATGGTCTACCATCTAAAGAAAAAAGAGGGGAAAAAACTGTGCATCCCTCAGCCTGAGTGCGTCATCTGTTGGGAGAAGTTGGCACTGGGTTATGGCATAATGAGACAAAGATGTCATTCCCAGCTAGTCATTGTTCAACACAAAGGGTTACTGGTGAGTGGGATGTATTTAAACCCAAACAAGGATCTTCTCCTAACAGCTTTAGTACTTAAATCTAGACAGCGAGTGAAAATCAAAGTAGAAAAAGCAGGTCAAACCAAGTGCAAAAACATTAATGTCCAAGCAGGCTCATAAACCTGATATTTACGCCACCGGCACCCTCCAAAACTTCCTAATGTGGACATTGTGTGAGACACGGTCAGCATCTGACAAGACAGGATTATATGAGACACCCCGATGAAGTGATTTTTCAATAATAAAGTGGACCTGTTATGCTTTTCTTTAGTTTTTCTTTAGGAGTTTCACAGTGATGGATGTTCATACATACATACATGGCCAAAGTTTCTCATAGTGAGGTCAGCATAACCGAAGTAATTTTTGCGTTTACAAAGTTAGCTTATTTCAGATAAAAGCCTTTTAAGAATGATTATTGTACTGATCTGAGAGTCATACAAAGCTGCTCTTGTTTTATCAAACCAGTCTGTATTTTTTTAGTGTGAAACAAGAACTTCTGGAGCAACTTTGTTTGGATGTAACTTCATTTATTGTCATAGTTGTTTATCAGAGAGCCACACAGGCCTTACATAAGCCTCATTCTTAAGGTAGAACTGACTAAAAGTGAATTCTACCTTAAGTAAAAAACATCCAATCAGAGAACTCCTCAGCAGTTACCGTGCCACTGACAGCAGAGGGAAGGTAGATACTGAAGTCACAGACACAGTTAGGAGCTTCCTGGGGTGAGAGGCCAGGAAACAGAGCAGTACTGCTGTCACTCTCTGTGTCACACAGACAGAAGAGGGAGAGGCTCTAATGATGTAACATGTTTGTCTCTGGCTGTCTGTGTCCTCTCTGTCTGCTCGTTCTTCTGCAGCTTCACCAGCGTTCATAAGCCCTTTGTTCAGATTAGAAATGATGAATGTGCTATTAACAGTAAATAAAAGTGGATGGCTCTGGGAGATGCTGAAGTTGGCCTTTGCTACAATTTCTGTTACTTTGTTGAATCTCTAATTTTTGCACAGTCAGTTGCAGGACTTGCAGAAGCTCAGGTTGGAGGGAAGCTGTCAGGTTATAAGGACAGGAAACACACTTGCAGTTTCACACCAGTTATTTCCACATACCTTATGCCGATATACACCATATTTCACTTTGTCAGTTTAGCGGAGCTGCTTTATAGTTTAGTCTACAAACTAAATGTGACACAAAGAGTTTGTGTGGGTTATAGTTGTTACTGTTGCTGAAAGTCTGACTACTTAAACAAATAATCTGCTTACCTTAAAAGTTTGATATCCATAATAAAAACAAATGAAGTACAAATATCCTGTATTTTCTTTAAAAGCAGTGATGTCCGGCCTCATACACATAAATGGAAGCCAAGCTTTGTTAACTCTGATGGAGGCTAAGCCATGCCAGAGCGCCTTCATTCCTTTATCTGTTCAAAATTCATAAGATTTAACGGTCAGTAAAGAATTTAACCGAACTTACACAAAATTATCACCTAAAAGATCTTCACACAAATTTTGCACTGGGTAAAAGGTCGTGGGTGTAGTGACTTTGAGAAACCACCTGGTGGAGCTCTGCCCACTTCATATTTTACACACCTTTGAAGGCTTGCCTCCTTTACTCGTTGTGACAATCTGCATAGTTAAAAAGCCAAACCTTAAAAAAATTAACTTAATTTTCATCAAGTATGAAGATTAGTTTTCACTTAATCATGTGTTGCTAACTGTGCAATGAAATAACTCAGCTTTCAATACTGCTCACTTTTTAATTTCTGTATTTTTTTTAAGTTTTTAAATCCTAGTGAAGTTATTACAAAAAATAAAATAAATAAAACAGTAATTGAAAAGCAAATTGAAAATCTTTTTTTCTTCTTTTAGTTATTGTTTGAGGTAACAGCATGCTATCATGTTCCTTTCATCCTTTATTGCTTCTCTCCTCTCCTCATCGGTCTCTCTTCCTTCCTCCTTTTCTTCCTTCAGGTCGAAGCGGCAGAGGAAAACATCCTCCTTCTCTCTCCTCTCTCCTGATGGCTGGACTCTCAGAGGGGTAAGAACAATTCCCACACATGAACTTAGTCATGTTATTCCCTGCGTTACAGTAACTGTGCTGTGACTCCATTATTATATAACACAGGATGTGCCAAAGTCCATAATAAAAAAACAAAACAAATGCAGCAAAAAAACAAAACAAAAAAAAAAGCAGCAAGCGGTGTCTCACCCAAGTTATGTGATTTTACCTTTTCTTTATTTGATTTTTATGTTTTGAGGTTTGGAGATAAGGACATTATTTTAAACATCACACAAAAGTCCCGTTTTGAAGCCCCACATTTGCACATTTAGGCTATTTGGTTCAGTTCAGCTTAATTCAGTAATTTGTTATTGTCCCTACTGGGAAACCTGGTAAACAATACACAAGAACCACAATCCTCTAGTAATAATCACTAAATTAATTTAAAAAAAAACAAAAAAACAAGCCACTTTGCCTTGGGAGACACGACCAACTTCAGATTCATTGTGTGTGTCTGGGTTTAGCTTTGGGCATTTCGCCACATTAAGGTTACTGAGGCATCTGACCCAGATGGCTCCTGGAGGCCTCCTAGATAAGAAGTTTCAAGCATGTCCAACTGGTAGGACACCCACGAGAAGACGCAGGACAGGCTGTACAGTTTCTGTCTCTCAGCTGGATCAGAAATGCCTCATTTTGTCTTCCTAGACGAGGTGGAGGAGGTCTGGGCCTCTCTGCCTAGACTGCTGACTCCTGCAAAGAGGCAGAAAACAGATAGGTGATTACGTTTTTAATGTTAAAGGAGACCTATTATGGTCATTTCCAGCTTTATATTTTTGCTGTCTGGCTCTACTAGAGTGGCTTTGCATGACTCACAGTTCAAGCTGGTCTGTAGAAGTGTTTGTGTGGTAGTGCCAGCAACATGAATGCCAGGACCCAGGGTTTCCCAGCAGAACACAATGCACTGTTATGCGATGATTAATGTGATTCACTTAAAGCCATCAGGGGTTTATTGGTAATATTGTAGCTGAATTCTCATTAAAAATATGTATGTTGTAATAAACACAAGAACTGTGCAGAATGTGTAACCAGTGAAATTAGAGCTGTTTCACCTTTAATAATTAGGCAAAACATTGCTGATCAGCACAGCTGGAAGCGAATTTCTCTCTGTCAGTTCATCAGTTAATAGTTTTAGCCCCACTCTGCTTGATTTTTTTGTGATTCACACTTTTTAAGTCGTTTACTCTAAATTATATGCTTTAAGAAAAAAATATCTGTGTTGCAAAATGAAGAATTTCCTTTAACATAATTTGAAAAGGCAAGAAAGAAAGAAAATTCATAATTACTTTTTAATTTTTTTGTGTGAAAATAATGTGTGATAGATGTAAGTGATCAGTCTTTGTAAGTGTTTGTCCTGCTGCTGTCACCGTGCTCCTTCAGCTCCTAATTATAGACGTCTTGTTTCCCCCCCAACATCCGTCATTTCCTGTTTGTCCTGTGGGAACCGAGGGGACAGACAAACACACACATATACACACACACACACACACACATACATTGTAAAGGGTTCCTGTTCCTGAGGGTCTGTAGATCCACTCAGGAAGGTGGTGAGGCTGAGGAGGCTCAGACTGTGGCTGAGGTGGTGAAGCAGGAGTACGCAGGCGGAGAGAAGCAGCGGGCAAAAGAAGGTCAGAAAAGAGAAGAGGAGGTGCAGAATAAGAGGCTTTTGGATCAAGAACCTGGAGAACTTTAACAGAATTAAAAGAGGTGAAATAAAATGTGACTGTGAAGGAGGTGATTCACAGGAGGTGGGACGAACAAAGGAGAAATTATTTCGAGTGCTGTCCAGCATGTAAAGAGGAGAAAAGAAAAGAGGGCGAATGTGACTTTGGGGTTAAAAGAAAGGGACCTGGAGGAAGAGGAGAGGAAGAAAGAGGAGAATAAGGAGCTGCAGAGTTGATTACAAGTGTGTTTGAGGAGCTGATCCTGATGATGGGCTGCTGTTTGTTTGTTTACTATCGGGTGAGTGTGAAGAATCAGAACCGCTTTGATAAAAACCTGCAGTACCGATGTCGTCCTGAAGGGGGACATGTTTCTGGATTTGTTTTTTGTGTGCATGTTTCTATATTTATTAAGTACAAGTTTGAGATATGTTTATTTCACTGGGTTTGTTCCCTTTCTACTTCCAGCACTTTTGGGAAAAACAAAGTGGGGGCTCGCTGTCAGAATGGGTGGAGCTGGACCTGCCCCCCACCTAGTCCAGCTGATAGGAGCCTGTAGTAGACTGTATATAGAAGATGGTGTCAGGTTTTAGGCCTAAAAATTGAAGCCCGTGCAGAAGTGCGTGCATTTCTAATTACCATTCTTTTGAATAACCATAGGGGGGGGGGCACTGTTGTGGCTGCAAAAAGAATTCTGGTTCTAAACTTCCTTGATCACTAAATGCTTTTTATGATGAGTTTAACATATCTATTTATGTTTCTTATTCGATATGACAAGATGCTCAAGCATGGTGTGCTTTTCTTTGTTATAAACAAGTCAGGTTCACAGTCAGGTCCCCATCACGTGTGGGGGATTTTGTGATTTACAAAATCAAAGCCCACGTTCACACTGCAGGTCTTAATGTTCAATTCTGATTTTTTTGATCAAATCTGATTTTTTTGTCTGCTTGTTCACACTACAAATAAAATGTGACAGCAAACACGCTCTAGTGTGAACCCTCAAAGCGGCCCGCATGCACAAAAGAAGACGTCACACACAACGCACTCTGTTTAGACACAGACCAAACAATATTGTTTGACTGATGGCTCTTAATATAAAGACTTGTCTCGGACTTTACGCTTCCCAATTTTGCTTTAAGTTGTAAAGTTATTTTGTTATTTAGATATGGCCTAATAATTATCCTTGTTGCTGTTTTAGAGGAGCGGTGCTTCAAAGGATAGTTGCAGATTTCTGTCACAATCTGCAGATTATACAGTACAAATAAAATGTTCACGTTTCTCCAACGTTGTCTTCCCAACAGTTTCACTAATATCTACACTGGATGACCAGGAAGCGTTCGCGATGTCTTCTCGGGCGCTTCTCCGGCACTAATTGGAGTCTGTCTTGTGTCAGTGACGTAAAAGATGGATTTAATGCAACATGACCGTTCAAACAGCAGTCGCTTTCTAAAACATCAGATATGTGTTGGATTCAGTACCACATACGAAAGTGACCCAGATCAGATCTGTGCTGTTCACACTGTCATACCATGATCGGATATGGGTCGTTTAGGGTCAAAAAAGTTGGATTTTATGCGCTTTCGCCTGCAGTGTGAACGTAGCCTAAGAGGTCAAAAGTGCTTATCTCGAGATGTTACTGGACCTTACAAGTCATTGGTAGACCACGTCCATCTTTGTAGGCCTCTTTCATGACACACATTAAGGCTTCCTGTCCCACTTTTTAAGGAGTCTAACTCCTTCTGGAATCATTTTTCCATCACCTGGAAAATCTATGGATTTACTGGACATGCTCTCCTTTCTCCAACAGAAGCAGGAACTCCCAATCAGGATCCACAGAGATTTGAGTTAAGATTGTGTCCATTGTTTAATGGAAAAAGCATCTATTCCATTTAAATCTCATTCAGACTAAACTACTCTCAAAGGAAAGGAAACAAGGGACTTCTTGTTGTATTGTTCACCTCTTAACACCACTTAAACTGCTTAGCTTTGAAATTAGAGCACAGTTCCCTCCTCTTGTCTGGTGACCCCCCCATGACTGAGCCTTAACTTGTACAAATGCGGAAAAAAGATATAACACAATATTTTGTTAAGGGTTGAAATGTTTTTGCATGTTATTTTCATTCATTATAATCTGGGTAAATTAAACTCAGTTTATCTGATGGGTAACAACTTACTGAAATGTTGATATCTGAGCGGACTTGAGCAGAGAAATTTCTTATTATTATTATTCTTGCTCATTTGCTGTAAGTTTTTCCTCTCAGGATACTTACAGGTTACTATTCGACTCTGTGTTGAGTTAGAGGTTAGCCAGAGAAGTTCTTCAGACACTATTTAATGATGAAAAATGCTAAAATCTCCTCTCCAGATTGATCGAAATAAGACAAAAACAATTTGAACAATTAAACTGAACAGATTTTTTTTTTCCTGCTTGCTTTTTTTGTATTAAAATATTTTAATTTATAGTAATTTATTGAAAAATAAGTCACAAATGATTGCAAGCTGCAACCAGAACAGTGAGCTAAAAAGTTGCGGTTGGGATCCATCACAAAAACTCGACTTTCACATTTCTGAATGTAATCTGATTTAATAAAAATATAAACAAATTTGAAGCGTACTTCTTAAAATCAACACCTGCTCTCTCTCGCTGATGTTTTTTATTCTGTTTGTGTTTTGCAGAAGAAGAGGAAACAGGCCAACAGAGATGCCGACTCCCTCAGTCTCTGCAGTCTGGAAATCAATGTGAGTTCAGCTCCTCTTCAAGTGTGTGTCAAACTCTACTCTCGTTTAAATAATGATGATGTGTTTGTGAAAAGCTCTGCCTTCCTCATTGTGTGGGCAGCATTTTCACACATTTAAAATATGACCTAAAAAACCAAAAAAAACCCTTAAGCTAACAAAATGATGATGTCCTACCACTCAGGAAGTGTTCGGCCGTATTTGTCTCCATTATCCTCTTATGCAGAACACAAAGGAGGCGGTACATGTGACCTTCTAATCAGGAAGCTGTTGCATGGCCTGTATATGAGAGACCTAACTTTCGTCATTTGATTTAAAAATGCCAACTGATTTCAGTTTCTAACTTGAGGACAGAAAACTTAACACAAGGCATTTTAATGGTTTTATCCACAGAATCAGATAAAAAATGTCCATATTCTCCCACAATTGTCAGATTTTTCTCTGATGTTAAACTGATTTCTTTGCTTTTATGCCGTCATGCACTTGTGCACAATCAAAAATGGAGACATTGTTCTTCCTTCAGGGTTGAACCTTAATTAAAAAAAAGACTATCTATAGTGAAACTGTGACAAGTGTGACACAGACCAGAAACTGGGAATGTTTGCATTCAAAGTATAAGCTGTGCCTTTTGAAATACGTTGACTGCAGAGATGACCTTTTTTGAGTTTCACTGCCACTTGGCCTGGAGTTGCTCGTGTTTGTAGAAAAACATCAGCATCTTCCATGAAAACTATATACCAGCAGCAATCTGCTAGCGACTGAAGTATTCACAAGAACGTTTTTGATGCAGCACCATCTTTGTAGCTGATTTCAGTGGCTGCCAGAAACCACTAGCCACCGGTTGGTGAGTAGTTTCTGGCAGTCACTGAAATCAGCCGTAGTCTCTGAGACAAAGAGTACCTCATACATTTAATCTCACATTCTACCAGAGTAGCTTGGCTTGTTTACGGTTTGAAAATAATCCTCATTTATCTTATTTGGGCTCAATTCATTAACTGTCTGCAACAGTGACAGTTTAGCTCCTCCTCTTTACACCAACTTTCTTCTTATTGGTCACCCCTTGCAAACTGATTACTTAATTAAAATAGAACGTTTAATGCCTCTGTAAAATTATAGGAGAATACAGCTGGAAATCTGTATCTGTAAATATTATACCACAAAACCTTCAGTATACACTGTGGGAAAGTAATTATATCTATAAAAAAGTAATATTGAATTAAGTTTCTTAAAAGTATTTGACCAAATCACAACAGCAGTCACCTCAATGCCCTTAAGATTGTAAGTTAGAGACCCAACAATTATATAGAGAAAACTCAAACAATCAAATGACCACCGTTGAGCACGCACTTGGCGACAGTGGGAAGGAAAAACTCCCTTTTAATAGGACGAAACCTCGGGCTTTCTGCCACAACCAGTTAGAGATGATATGGTGATACAGTGTTTATTCCAGAGATCACAGAAAAACAGAAATTAAAAGTATTTTCCTGCTTTTAACAGATATTTTTCTCATCAGAGATTTGATTGCACGTATAAACTCTGAAAAGAAAAATGTTCCTCTTAGAGCATCCCCTCTGTCCACTTCAGGTTTGCTGGGGGGCTGATAGGTAACCTAAAAACTAAATTCATTTAGAGAGGAGAAGACAAATTAACGGCCCCCGGCCCTTATGTTGGGCCCCTCCTCCTGTATTTTTAGCCTTCTGCCAGGAGCCTGTTCCTTCCTGGGCGTTTCCTCCTCTGCTCGGTCTAACACAGGATGTCCAGCCTGTTCAGCACACTCCAGCGGCTCCAGGGGGACAAACAGACCCAAACACACCATCAGTCTTACTTTGTTCAAACCGGCGCTGGCAGATACTGAAGCTGGAATGAATTACACTCTATTGTTTCTGTGCTGTCGCTCAGTGAATCACACACACTTGTATTGTTTTCTTACTCAAACTCCAGGACCCAGAGACCACTTTATCTGATTTAAAAGACACGTGTAAGGACCACCGGGAAACGTGCTTTGCATCAATAATTTAACCCTCCTGAGCAACTGTCTGTTTTCAGACTGGAGATCAGTAAAGATTCATTCACTGGGAATTATTATATTTTATCAGTTCATCTGTTTAGGAAACATTTACTGCAGATTAATAACTTTATAACATCTATTTATTTTAGGACAGTTTTCAAATATTTTTACCTGAATTGATTGGCACAGCCCACATACTCACAAATGCATTTAAAACTTTTAAGATTTAATAAAATGTGACTACTTCTGACTACATAATTACAAAATAAAATAAAAACAATATGCAGACCTTTTTTTTTAATACAAAAGGTAAGTGCTGTGAAAAATTCACAAAAAGTAAAAAATATTTTTTTAAAAACCCCAAACAGGATTAAAAGCACTGAAGTGTAATCGATGTAAACAGACATTAAAGTAAATATTTATTCCTTTATTAATAATTAATGTGGCACTATATTGTGATTAACAATAATAATATTATTTATCATTATTATTATTATTAACAATTTAACCATGACTAATCAGATTTTCCCTCTCAGAGACATTGAATATCTTTGTTCAAACCTAAAACATTCAACTGGAATTATTTGCTATTGCCATTAATTTTATTTTATTTGTGAAAAATGCTGCTCTAGATGTAAATTAGTTGTTAAAGGGGTGATGCTGTCATTTATAATTATAATACATTTACTGTGGAAGTTTCTGTTTGGCATTGGATGGTTTTTTTTTACTTGTTAATTAAAACAGGCATTCACTATTGAGCAGTTACTGATGTGGTTTAGTAACCGTGGATTAAAGATGTGAGTAGCATTCTCTTCCACCAGTGGGCAGTACAATTACCTTCTCTAATTAAATGGGTTGCCAACTGCCAGTAAAACAGAAGAAGACAAAGAAAACAAATACATAATAGTCATGCTGTGAGACGACGCAGTGCGTAATAGCAACAGATAAATGTTTGAAAAGAAAAAGTAGGGTCCTGGAGAACATTCTGACCCAGATGAAGGCCCTAGCATGAGTAGTGCTAGTAGCGCATGGGTAGTGGTCAGAAGCAAGCAACAAAGGTATACTAGGGACAAACTGAGCCAAACTCCACTATGCCATGTGCACAGGGGAAAATTATCAATTTGCTTTTTGTGACATTTTTGTTTGGTGGTGTGCCGTGTGATTTTTCTAATGTGAAATATGTGCCGTGGCTCCGAAAGGTTGGGAAACACTGGTTTAGATATACGTGCTTCACCACTTAAATTCTTGTACAGCCACTTTTCAGGTAATAGGTTTCAGGAACTGGACAATGGAAAAATCTGTGGAAATCTGTTTTTTGTTTTTTTTAACATTATAGGTTTCCTACTTTAAATCACTACATTGTAAGGTTTGTGATAAACAGAACCAGGACTGTTAAAATTCCCCAGTCTGTCACTTATCTTGGAGGCTTGAGGGTTAAATCTGATGGGTTTCTACTGCAGAAACAGGAAAGAAGGTTGCACAAGATTGTAATGTCCAAATGTGCACGTTGATTGAAATATGCACATATGTGGAGTACCATTTACTGTATTCTTCATATTTTTTTATTAGTTTTAGGAGATGTTAATAATTGATCGATGTTTTCAAATCTTTACCATTCAAAAAGAGTGTTCCCATCTGTAAATGCTTCACCACATCCCTGTAAGGTTTAAAGACGCAGTCGCTGTGTCACAGTACAGATCGAACGAGGCTGATTTGAGTTCCTCCCTAGGCGTCTACGAACGAAGCCTCCCAATAACAGACAATAGAGCTTAGTCACAGGGAGCAGCTTCTGTTAGCAGACTGTGAGGTGTTGGAGGCCAACGCTGATGCTCTGACTCTGATACCGGTCATAGCTTTTAAAGGAAACAATGAAAACACTTCTGTGAATGATGCAATCTTTTTCTGATGTCTTGTTGCTTTCAGCTGAGACGGGACGTCTGTGTTTATTTAAAGCTACTTTTCTTGGAACTTCGATGTACCGTGATTATAACAAGGGTCCTAATGTACCCAAATCAGATCAGCCAAGCTGATGTATAAACATATATAGCTCATTAACATGCTTTAGTAAACGATGGATGTCCCAGCTCTTTGTTAAGCACTGGAAAAGCTTGATGAAGATCCTCTCTGTAACATCAAGTGAAGCAGTACAATTAAAAGAGACTTTTTCATAAAAGTGAGAGTGGAGTAGAGGAGGAGATGGACCGATGTGTTGACCCCAGTGCAGTGTCTTCATCTGCAGTGATGAAGACACTGCACTGATCTGTTGTAGTGACGAAAGAGCTGATTGTGAAGGTTAAGCTGTTGATTTACTGGATGATTTACTATATTCCTATCCGCATGTATGGTATGGTGATGAGATGTAGGTAGAGACTAAAAGAATAATGTCACAGACACAAGCATCAGAAAGAATAAGCTTCCTCTGAACAGAGTTCAGCCTTAGAGACAGGAGGAGGTAGCGCTTTGTTTTAGGAGGGGCTCAGAGTAGAGCTGCTACTCCTCCACATTAAAAAGAGCCAGATATGGTGGTTTGAGAATCAGATGGATTCTTTCAGGATAAATCCTCAGTGAGTTGTTTTAGGCATGTCCACACAGGACACTCTGGAGAGATTATGTCTCTGCTCAGTACCCATCTGAAAGAGCTGGAGTAGATGGCTCGGGAGAAGGTCTGGGTGTCTGTGCTTAGACTGGACATGGATACGTGACAGAAGAAAAGATGGATGGATGTCCCTGAAAGTCTTCTCATTACTCATTATGTGGTTTCAATATGGCAAAGCAAATTATATTATTTGTAAAACACAGTAATCTTGTGGTGAATGGATGGACGGGCCTCACCTGTCCCCTCTGTTTGGACTCTGGAACAACTAAAACCTTACTGTGAACCCGTATGACTCATTAAACCGACTGGATAGAAACTAGTGGAAGGCTGGATCTGACCGTGACTTATGATGAAAAACAAGGAAAAAGCTAAAGCGAAATCTCCACATTTAAAAAGGTTGGAAGGACAAATTGATTTGAGTTACTGATTTAAAATAAAATTCAGTAAATAAAAAAAGAAATACATAAAATCTTGCTTTAACAAATAAAAAAATCAAGTGTTTCTTTGTCCCCACAGTGGGGCTGAATAAACACATTGACTCATTGAATTTAAAACCAGGACACAGCTTTGGCTGCAGGCCTCTGTTTATTAATTATACTTCGGACTGGCATTGACTGATGAGGACTTCCCACAACCACCAGCAGTTCCAGTCAGGGATTTCATAATTTACGTTTGTCCAGATTATTGAAATACATAATAATAAACTGAGTAAAGATAATGTGAGTAATAATATACATATTAACGTTATACAATTTACATTATCATTTCTTTCACATTAAAGGTAGATTTACTTTTTCTGGCATAAAACATTTTCAGGGAATGACACATTTTAAATACACACAAGAAAAACAATATACATTTTCTTAAGTGCATTTACAAAATGTCTTATCTGTAGGATTCATATTATCTTTTCATATTTTTAAATCTTCTACCAGCTCTTTTGACACAATGTGTCTGTGGCACTGAGACAAATTGGTTCAATATCCGAATATCTAGAGTTTAATTTTTTAGGAGGAAATGGGGTATTAGTTTGGGTTTTTCTTTAAATAACTGTGTACAAATGTGGCTTATTAATTTGTTTTAATTTCTGGGCCACAGTAGAGCTCTATGACACAAAGGAATCAAATATATCAGGGTGTGGATGCACACAGTACTTATGAGGATGACTTCATCATTGTTGTTGTTGGTCCTTTCTTGGGATTTGTTGACAATGGAAACTTTTTTTATTTTTTTTATATATATATATATATATATATATATATATACATACATACAAACAAACAAACAAACAAACAAACAAACAAACAAACAAACAAACGATACAGGAAAGGGACAGGCAGAGAAAAGAAAAAGTACAGAATAAAGAAAGGAAGGAAGTAAAGTTTTAAGTGACTGGGTGAGAGCGCCACTGAGTAAGTGAGCCAGTGACAGAGAGAGAGAGAGAGCATTAGCTGCTGAGAGAGTGCGAAGGCGGACGAGTGAACAGCTACCGCTGAGAGGATTACACGATTCAGAGCTCTACACGGTCTAAACTGCAGACTAAACTTTTCCTGTATGATTTTCTGGGAACAGAACTAAATCCAGCCTCTTTTTGAACTCTTTTGTTTGGGGTCTGATGGTTCGGCTCTCAACCTCAAGCCCTCCCGGAGCGGTGTGTTTAAAAGCTCTGATCAAAGCCAACTTGTCTTTATGAACACTGCCAGCACCGAGTCTGACTGGATATTTTGCCTCTGGCAGTATTCTTGTGGCACCAGGCCTTTTTAGAGCTGTTACATCAACTCTTTGAGGCTACTTTACAGCTATTAGACTTTTAGTTGAACGGCTACCATTACCAGGGGTTTTAAGGGGACTATCCTCTTTCTGTACCTGTGCCAACACCAGAATTGTGCTTGGAACTCCACTGATAGCACTTTCTTTCTGGTTTCCCAGCTTGTATCAGTCATCGCTTCAGTGCTAGAACAGCGAGCTGAATTGTTCCTGGACTTTGTGTCTATACTAGAAAACAGTACCAAACTCTCTTTAGTGTCACTCTGGACCCTCTGCTGTTTTCAGTCTCTCTCTGGACATTAGACTTTCATACTCCCTTCCTCTCTGTGTTTTCTACCAGTCTGAAAATATTTATGGACGCTCTCTTGGTACTGGGAATAGTTCAGATTGTGTGCTTAGCTTTGGGGTGAGCAGTATGGTGGCAGGGCAGGGACCCTTCAGCCTGCTGGTACAGCGGTTTAACTCTGGATGCTCAGTGGCAAACAGCAGCATGGGAAAAGAGGTTAAGGTAAGATGAAACATTTACTCTTCTGTTCAGCCTGGTTGGATTCAGTTGTGTTAATTTTGTGAGATAAATTGGATTCTTTTGTTTGTCTGTGTTTTCATCAGTCAAATGTATTCATTTTTTTCTTGATTTGGTAGCATTTAACATTTGTAATTTTCACAAATGAAAAAAATCTTGGCAATGAAGCTGGTGACAAAACTGAAGTTCCTCTATTGGCCACTTGAGGCTGACTTCAAACTGAGTCAATCCCCATAGACTGTCATATTAGAGTCCCAACGTTACAGCAGAAATAAACAAAGAAAATAAGCCCAGCATAAAAGACATTGTACGTCATTTCCACCTTCATGCACTGCACAGGGGGTTAATTTTTTAAACTAGACCATTTATGTTTTTCTAATGGTATTAAGTTACCATAGCTCGCTGTTAGGCCTCATCTCTTCTAACCGAAGTCAATGAACTGGGCGCTTTAACCTTGTTTGAGCTGTTGCTTATTTGAGTGCATTGAATATCTGATGGTACAATAATGATAAAATAATAGGGCTTGATGTGGAGTTGATTGCATTAACACAGTGTTTTATTCATGTGTTACTCTGCAGTAGTTACCAGGTGTCTGTGTTTTTGAAACACCTTCACTTTCATACTAACCAGTCTAATTTATTACCAGACATGCTCACATATAGTGCCCCCCCCCCCCC